>NC_052324.1:40102977-40203132 GCF_016432855.1 Salvelinus namaycush | reverse complement strand
CTCTCCTGTCAGGTATGAGATAGGGGGAATTTTACTCCTCCTGTCATACTGAGATGGGGGGACATTTTACTCCTCCTGTCAGTACTGAGAAGGGGGGACATTTTACTCCGTATCAAGTACTGAGATGGTGGGGACTTTTACTCTCCTCCTGTCAGTACCGAGATGGGGGGGGACATTTTACTCTCCTCCTGTCAGTACTGAGATGGGGGGGACATTTTACTATCCTCCTGTCAGTAACTGAGATGGGGGGGACATTGTTACTCTCCTCCGTCAGTACTGAGTGGGGGGAAATACTATCTGCTGTCCCCAGTACTGAGAGGGGGGACATTACTCTCCTCAGGTCATACTGAGATGGGGGAGACATTTTGACTCTCATCCTGTTCAGTACTGAGATGGGGGGGGACATTTTATCATCTGTCAGTACTGAGATGGGGGGACATTTACTCCTCCTGTTCAGTACTGAGATGGGGGACATTTTACTCCTGTCAGTACTGAGATGGGGGGACAATTTTACTCCTGTCAGTACTGAGATGGGGGGACATTTATCCTGTCAGTACTGAGAGGGTGGACATTTTACTCCTGTCAGTACTGAGATGGGGGACATTTTTACTCCTGTCGTACTGAGATGGGGGAGAAATTTTACTCTTCCTCTGTCAGTACTGAGATGGGGAGACATTTACTCTCTACTGAGATGGGGGAGGACATTTACTCTCCTCCTGTCAGTACTGAGAGGGGGGGGTACATTTTACTCCTCCTGTCAGTACTGAGAGGGGGGACATTTTACTCCGACTGTCAGTACTGAGATGGTTGGAGATATTTTACTCTCCTGGCAGTAACTGAGATGGGGATTTACTCCGTCAGTACTGAGATGGGGGGACATTTTACTCCTACTGGTCAGTACGACGATGGAGTGGGCCATTTTACTCTCCTCCTGTCAGTAATGAGGATGGGGACATTTTACGCCTGTCAGTACTGAGATGGGGGAGACATTTTACTCTCCGTAAGTACTTGAGATGGGGATTTTACGCCTGTCAGTTACTGAGGATGGGGGCGACATTTTACTCCTCTGTCAGTACTGAGATGGGGGACATTTTACTCCTGCAGTACTGAGATGGGGGGGACATTTTACTTTCCTCTGTCAGTACTGAGAGGGGGGGGACATTTTACTCTCCTCCTGTCAGTACTGAGATGGGGGGTACATTTCCTCTCCTACTTCAGTACTGAGATGGGGGGACATTTTTACTCCTCCTGTCAGTACTGAGATGGACATGTCACTCCTCCTGTCAGTACTGAGATGGACATTTTACTCTCTCCTGTCAGTCTGAGATGGACATTTTACTCCTCCTGGCAGTACTGAGATGACATTTTAATCCTCCTGTCAGTACTGAGATGGGGGGGACATTTTTACTTCTCCTGTCAGTACTGAGATGGGGGGGGACATTTACTATCCTCCTGTCAGTACTGAGATGGGGGAGACAATTTTACTCACTTCTCCTGTCAGTACTGAAGATGGGGGAGACATTGTTTACTCTCATCTGTCAGTACTGAGATGGGGAGGGACACTTTACTCTCCTCCTGTCAGTTATGAGATGGGGGACAGTACTCCTGGCAGTACTGAGATGGGGGAGAACATTTTACCTCCTGTCAGTACTGAGATGGGGGGGACATTTACTCCTCTGTCAGTACTGAGATGGGGGGGGACTTTTACTCCTCCTGTCAGTACTGAGGATGGGGGGACATTTTACTCTGCAAGTACTGAGAATGGGGGGACATTTTACTAATGTCAGTACTGAGATGGGGGGACATTGTACTCCTGGCAGTACTGAGATGGGGGGACATTTCTACTCTCTCTGTCAGTACTGAGATGGGGGGAATTTTACTCTCCTCCTGTCAGTACTGAGAAGGGGGAGACATTTTATTCTCCTCCTGTTTAGTACTGAGCATGGGGGAGACAGTTTACTCTTCCTGTCAGTACTGAGAGGGGGGAGACAAATTTTACTTCCTGTAAGTACTAGATGGGGGGACATTTTACTCTACTGTCAGTACTGAGATGGGGGACATTGTTAACTCCTCCTGTCCAGTACTGAGATGGGGGGACATTTTACTCCTCGTCAATACTGAGAATGGGGGGGACATTTTATCCTCCTGTCACGTACTGAATGGAGGGACATTTTACTCCTCTGTCAGTACTGAGATGGGGGGACATTTTACCTCCTCCGTCATTGTACTGAGATCGGGGGGACATTTTATACTCTCCTCGTCCTGTCAGTACTGAATGGGGGTGGACATTTTACTCCCCTGTCAGTACAGAGATGGGGAGACATTTACTCTCTCCTGTCAGTCTTGAGATGGGGGGGGACATTTTACTCTCCTCCCCTTTCACTGGGTGGGCATATCCCTCCGGTACTGTGAGATTGGGGGAGACATTTTACTCTCCTCCTGTCAGTACTTGAGATGGGGGGGACATTTACCTCCTCCTGTCAGTACTGAGATGGGGGGTACAGTTTCTCCTCCTGTCAGACTGAGATGGGGTGACATTTGTCGACCATCCTGGTCAGACTGAGAATGCGGGGGACATTTACTTCCTGTCAGTACTGTAATGGGGGGACATTTACTCTCCTCTGTCAGAACTGAGATGGGGGGCTACTCCCTGTCTTGAGATGGGGACATTTTACCTCTCGTCAGTACTGAGATTGGGGTAGACATTTTACTCTCCTCCTGTCAGTACTGAGATGGGGGGACATTTTATACTCTCCGTGCGACTGAGATGGTGGGGTACATTTTACTCTCCGGCCTGTGCAGTACTGGATGGGGGGACATTACCTCCTCCTGTCAGTACTGAGATGGGGGGACATTTTACTCACCTCCTGTCAGTATGAGATCGGGGAGACATATTTGTACCTCTCTCCTGTCAGTACTGAGAGTGGGAATTTTACTCTCCCTGTCAGTACTGAGAGGGGGACATTTTATCTCCTTCCTGTCAGTACTGAGGATGGGAGGCATTGTGTACAGGTCTTCAGTTTCGGGATGGGGGGACATTGTACTCTCCTGTCTACGGATTGGTCAGTTACTTCGTATGAGATGGGGGGACATTTTTACTCCTGTAGTACTGAGATGGGGGAGAATTTTATCTCCTGTCAGTACGACAGGAGTAAAATGTCCCCCCATTCAGTACTGACAGGAGGAGAGTAAAATGTCCCCCCATCTCATACTGACAGGAGGAGTAAAATGTCCCTCCCATCTCAGTTACGACAGGAGTAAAAGTCCCCCCATCTCAGTACTGACAGGAGAGTAAAAATCTCCCCCATCTCAGTACTGACAGGGGAGTAAAATGCTCCCCCATCTCAGTACTGACAGGAGGAGAGTAAAATGTCCCCCCCCATCTCAGTACTGAGGAGGAGAGTAAAATGTTCCCATCTCAGTAGGAGAGTAAAATGTCTCCCCCCATCTCAGTACTGACAGGAGGAGAGTAAAATGTCCCCCATCATCAGTACTGACAGGAGTAAAATGTCCCCCCATCTCAGTACATGACAGGAGTAAAAAATGTCCCCCCATCTCAGTACTGACAGGAGTAAAATGTCCCCCCATCTCAGTACTGACAGGAGAGTAAAAGTCCCCCCCATCTACGTACTGACGAGGGAGTAAAATGTCCCCCATCTCAGTACGAACAGGAGGAGTAAAATGTCCCCCCCATCTCAGTACTGACAGGAGGAGAGTAAAATGTCTCCCCCATCTCAGTACTGACAGGAGGAGAGTAATGTCCCCCCCATCTCAGTACTGACAGGAGGAGAGTAAATGTCCCCCCCATCTCAGTACTGACAGGAGGAGAGTAAAAAGTCCCCCCATCTCAGTACTGACAGGAGGAGAGTAAAATGTCCCCCCCCATCTCAGTACTGACAGGAGGAGAGTAAAATGTCCCCCATCTCGTACTGACAGAGGAGAGTAAAATGTCCCCCCATCTCAGTACTGACAGGAGGAGGTAAAATGTCCCCCCATCTCAGTACTGACAGGAGGAGTAAAATGTCCCCCCATCTCAGTACTGACAGGAGGAGTAAAATGTCCCCCCATCTCAGTACTGACAGGAGGAGTAAAAATGTCCCCCCATCTCAGTACTGACAGGAGAGTAAAATGTCCCCCCATCTCAGTATGACAGGAGAGTAAAATGTCTCCCCATCTCAGTACTACGGAGGAGAATAAAATGTCCCCCCTCTCAGTACTGACAGGAGGAGAGTAAAATGTCCCCCCATCTCCGTAATGACAGGAGGAGAGTAAAATGTCCCCCCATCTCAGTACTGACAGGAGTAAATGTCCCCCATCTCAGTACTGACAGGAGTAAAATGTCCCCCCCATCTCAGTACTGACAGGAGTAAAATGTCCCCCCATCTCAGTACTGACAGGAGGAGTAAAATGTCCCCCCCATCTCAGTACTGACAGGAGGAGTAAAATGTCCCCCCCCATCTCAGTACTGACAGGAGAGTAAAATGTCTCCCCCATCTCAGTACTGACAGGAGTAAAATGTCCCCCCATCTCAGTACTGACAGGAGGAGAGTAAAATGTCTCCCCCATCTCAGTACTGACAGGGGAGAGTAAAATGTCTCCCCATCTCAGTACTGACAGGAGGAGAGTAAAATGTCTCCCCCATCTCAGTACTGACAGGAGGAGAGTAATGTCCCCCCCCATCTCAGTACTGACAGGAGGAGAGTAAAATGTCCCCCCCATCTCAGTACTGACAGGAGGAGTAAAATGTCCATCTCAGTACTGACAGGAGGAGTAAAATGTCCATCTCAGTACTGACAGGAGGAGTAAAATGCCCCATCTCAGTACTGACAGGAGGAGTAAATGTCCATCTCAGTACTGACAGGAGGAGTAAAATGTCCCCCCCATCTCAGTACTGACAGGAGGAGAGAAATGTCCCCCATCTCAGTACTGACAGGAGAGTAAAATGTCCCCCCCATCTCAGTACTGACAGGAGGAAGTAAAATGTCCCCCCCATCTCAGTACTGACAGGGAGTAAAATGTCCCCCCATTCTCAGTTACTGACAGGAGGAGGAGGTAAAATGTCCCCCCATCTCAGTACTGACAGGAGTAAAATCCCCATCTCAGTACTGACAGGAGAGTAAAATGTCTCCCATCTCAGTACTGACAGGAGTAAAATGTCCCCCCATCTCAGTACGACAGGAGGAGAGTAAAATGTCCCCCCATCTCAGAACTGACAGGAGGAGGTAAAATGTCCCCCCCATCTCAGTACTGACAGGAGTAAAAATCCCCCTCATAGACAGGAGAGTAAAATTCCCCCATCTCAGTACTGACAGGAGGAGTAAAATGTCCCCCCATCTCAGTACTGACAGGAGGAGTAAAATGTCCCCCCCATTCTCAGTACTGCAGGAGGAGAGTAAAATCTCCCCCATCTCAGTAGGAGAGTAAAATGTCTCCCCCATCTCAGTACTTACAGGAGGAGTAAAATGTCTCCCCCATCTCAGTACTGACAGGAGTAAAATGTCCCCCCATCTCAGTCTGACAGGGAGTAAAATGTCCCCCCATCTCAGTACTGACAGGAGAGTAAATGTCCCCCATCTCAGTACTGACAGGAGGAAAAGTCCCCCCATCTCAGTATGACAGAGAGTAAAATGTCCCCCCATCTCAGTACTGACAGGAGGAGTAAAATGTCCCCCCATCTCAGTACTGACCAGGAGGAGTAAAATGTCCCCCCATCTCAGTACTGACAGGAGGAGAGTAAAATGTCTCCCCCATCTCAGTACTGACAGGAGGAGAGTAAAATGTCCCCCCATCTCAGTAATGACAGGAGGAGAGTAATGTCCCCCCCATCTCCGTACTGACAGGAGGAGAGTAAATGTTTCCCCCCATCTCAGTACTGACAGGAGGAGAGTAAAATGTCCCCCCATCTCAGTACTGACAGGAGGAGTAAAATGTCCCCCCCATCTCGTACTGACAGAGGAGAGTAAAATGGCCCCACCATCTCAGTAATGAACGAGGAGTAAAATGTCCCCCCATCTCAGTACTGACGGAGGAGTAAAATGTCCCCCCATCTCAGTACTGACAGGAGGAGTAAAATGTCCCCCCATCTCAGTACTGACAGGAGGAGTAAAATGTCCCCCATCTCAGTACTGACAGAGGAGTAAAATGTCCCCATCTCAGTACTGACAGGAGAGTAAAATGTCTCCCCCATCTCAGTACTGACAGGAGGAGAGTAAAATGTCTCCCCCATCTCAGTACTGACAGGAGGAGAGTAAAATGTCTCCCCCATCTCAGTACTGACGGAGGAGAGTAAAATGTCCCCCCATCTCAGTACTGACAGGAGGAGAGTAAAATGTCCCCCCATCTCAGTACTGACAGGAGTAAAATGTCCCCCCATCTCAGTACTGACAGGAGTAAAATGTCCCCCCATCCAGTACTGACAGGAGAGTAAAATGTCCCCCCCCATCTCAGATACTGACAGGAGGAGTAAAGTCCCCCCATCTCAGTACTGACAGGAGAGTAAAATGTCCCCATCTCAGTACTGACAGGAGAGTAAAAATGTCTCCCCCATCTCAGTACTGACAGGAGTAAAATGTCCCCCCATCTCAGTACTGACAGGAGGAGAGTAAAATGTCTCCCCCATCTCAGTACTGACAGGAGGAGAGTAAAAGTCTCCCCCATCTCAGTACTGACAGGAGGAGAGTAAATGTCCCCCCATCTCAGTACTGACAGGAGGAGAGTAAAATGTCCCCCCATCTCAGTACTGACGGAGGAGAGTAATGCCCCCCATCTCAGTACTGACAGGAGGAGAGTAAAATGCCCCCCCATCTCAGTACTGACAGGAGGAGAGTAAATGTCCCCCCCATCTCAGTAATGACAGGAGGAGTAAAATGCCCCCATCTCAGTACTGACAGGAGGAGTAAAATGTCCCCCATCTCAGTACTGACAGAGGAGTAAATGTCCATCTCCGTACTGACAGGAGGAGTAAAATGTCCCCCATCTCAGTACTGACAGGAGGAGTAAAATGTCCCCCCATTCAGTACTGACAGGAGAGAGTAAAATGTCCCCCCATCTCAGTACTGACAGGAGGAGAGTAAATGTCCCCCCCATCTCAGTACTGACAGGAGGAGTAAAATGTCCCCCCCATCTCAGTACTGACAGGAGAGGTAAAATGTCTCCCCATCTCGTACTGACAGGGAGTAAAATGTCCCCCCATTCAGTACTGACAGGAGGAGAGTAAAATGTCCCCCTCTCAGTACTGACAGGAGTAAAAATGTCCCCCTCTCAGTACTGACAGGAGGAGTAAAATGTCCCCCTCTCAGTACTGACAGGAGGAGTAAAATGTCCCCCATCTCAGTATGAAAGGAGAGAAAATGTCCCCCCATCTCAGTACTGACAGGAGTAAAATGCCCCCATCTCAGTACTGACAGGAGGAGTAAAATGTCCCCCCATCTCAGTACTGACAGGAGGAGAGTAAAATGTCTCCCCATCTCAGTACTGACAGGAGGAGAGTAAAATGTTCCCCATCTCAGTACTGACAGAGGAGAGTAAAATATCCCCCCATTCATAGTACTGACAGGAGGAGTAAAATGTCCCCCCATCTCAGTACTGACAGGAGTAAAACCCATCTCAGTGCTGACAGGAGAGTAAAATGTCTCCCCCATCTCAGTACTGACAGGAGGAGTAAAATGTCTCCCCCATCTCAGTACTGACAGGAGTAAAATGTCCCCCCCATCTCGTACTGACAGGAGGAGTAAAATGTCCCCCCCCATCTCAGTACGACAGGAGGAGAGTAAAATGTCTCCCCCATCTCAGTACTGACAGGAGGAGAGTAAAATGTCTCCCCCATCTCAGTACTGACAGGAGGAGAGTAAAATGTCTCCCCCATCTCAGTACTGACAGGGGAGAGTAAAATGTCTCCCCCATCTCAGTACTGACAGGAGGAGAGTAAAATGTTCCCCATCTCAGTACTGACAGGAGGAGAGTAAAATGTCTCCCCATCTCAGTACTGACAGGAGGAGAGTAAAATGTCTCCCCATCTCAGTACTGACAGGAGTAAAATGTCTCCCCCATCTCAGTACTGACAGGGAGAAATGTCTCCCCCATCTCAGTATGACAGGAGTAAAAAGTCCCCCCATCTCAGTACTGACAGGAGTAAAATGTCCCCCATCTCAGTATGACAGGAGTAAAAGTCCCCCATCCAGTACTGACAGGAGTAAAATGTCCCCCCATCTCAGTACTGACAGGAGGAGAGTAAAATGTCCCCCCATCTCAGTACTGACAGGGGAGAGTAAAATGTCTCCCCCATCTCAGTACTGACAGGAGGAGAGTAAAATCCCCATCTCAGTACTGACAGGAGAGAGTAATGTCCCCCCCATCTCAGTACTGACAGGAGGAGTAAAATGTCCCCCCCATCTCAGTACTGACAGGAGGAGTAAAATGTCCCCCATCTCAGTACTGACAGGAGGAGTAAAATGTCCCCCCCACTCAGTACTGACAGGGGAGAGGAAAATGTCTCCCCCATCTCAGTACTGACAGGGGAGGTAAATGTCTCCCCCATCTCAGTACGACAGGAGGAGAGTAAAATCCCCATCTCAGTACTGACAGGAGGAGAGTAAATGTCCCCCCCATCTCAGTACTGACAGGAGGAGAGTAAAATGTCCCCCCCATCTCAGATACTAGTCAGGAGGAGTAAAATGTCCCCCCATCTCAGTAATGACCGGAGGAGTAAAATGTCTCCCCCATCTCAGTACTGACAGGAGGAGTAAAATGTCCCCCCATCTCAGTACTGACAGGAGGAGTAAAATGTCCCCCCCATCTCAGTACTGACAGGAGGAGAGTAAAATGTTCTCCCCATCTCAGTACTGACAGGAGGAGAGTAAAATCCCCATCTCATACTGACAGGAGGAGTAAAATGTCCCCCCATTCAGTACTGACAGGAGGGAGAGTAAAATGTCCCCCATTCAGTACTGACAGGAGGAGAGTAAAATGTTCCCCCCCAGTTCTCAGTACTGACAGGAGGAGAGTAAAATGTTCCCCCATCTCATACTGACAGGAGGAGAGTAAAATGTCTCCAGAGAGCAGAGTGTCTCTAGTCTGCAGATCTGGTACGGCTGCCTCTGGTACTGCTGCCTCTGGTACTGCAGGCCTCTGGTACTGCAACCTCTGGTACTGCTGCTCTGGTGCTGCTGCCTCTGGTTGCTGCTGCCTTCTGTGCTGCTGCTCTGGTGATGCTGCCTCTGGTGCTGCTCCTCTGGTGCTGCATCCTCTGGTACTGCATCCTCTGGTACTGCTGCCTCTGGTACTGCTGCCTCTGGTACTGCTGCCTCTGGTACTGCAGCACTCTGGTTACTGCAGCCTCTGGTACTGCAGCTCTGGTACTGCTGCTCTGGTACTGCAGCCTCTGGTACTGCAGCTCTGGTACTGCTGCTCTCTCTGTTTTTGTGATTTATGGCTCAAAACCTACCTTTTAGCCGATGTCCACTCAGCAGTGGTCCACTCAGCAGTGTCCACTCAGCAATGTCACAGTGTCCTACTCAGCAGTATCCACTCAGCAGTGTCCATAGCAATGTCCACAGTGTCACCAGCAGTATCGCTCAGCAATGTCCGCTCAGCAGTGTCCGCTCAGCAGTGTCCGCTCCTCACGTGTTACCTCAGCAGTGCCGCTCAGCAGTGTCCACTCAGCAGTGTCCTCTCAGCAGTGTCCACTCAGCAATGTCCACAGTGTCCACTCAGCAGTATCACCAGCAGTGTTCCACTCAGCAATGTCCCACGTGTCCACTAGCAGTATCCACTCAGCAGTGTCCACTCAGCAGTGTCCACTCAGCAGTGTCCACTCAGCAATGTCCACAGTGTCCACTCAGCAGTGTCCGCTAGCAACTGTCACGCTCAGCAGTGGTCCGCTCAGCAGTGTCTCATCGCAGTGCCACTAGCAGTGTCCACTCAGCAGTGTCCACTCAGCAGTGTCCACTCAGCAATGTCCACAGTGTCCACTCAGCAGTGTCCGCTCAGCAGTATCGCTCAGCAATGTCCGCTCAGCAGTGTCCACTCAGCAGTGTCCACTCAGCAGTGTCCTCTCAGCAGTGTCCGCAATGTCCGCTCAGCAGTGTCCGTAATGTAGCTCAGCAGTGTCCGCAAGAAGGTGAGGTTTATGCCCTACGTTAACCAAGTGTTATGGCATTTTCATCTCATAAAACATGCTAGTAACCATTCTCAGAACTTAATGAGTGGATGAGTCTGAGCTCTGAACAAGCTCTCTGCAGTTATGAAGACAATGACACAACGGTCTTCGCTCTCTGTCTGTCTGTCTGGTCTGTCTCTCTGTCTGTCTGTTTCTCGTGTGTCTCTCTGTGTGTGTGACTGACAATGTGGCCATAGAAGCGTGACTACAGAGAGGACCACTGTCTGTCCAGGGTATTTTAGAGTGAGGAGTTAAGATCTACAGTACCAGGGTTTGAATCTCTAAGCCGGCCAGAGCCTGCCTAGCCTGCCTCGCTCGGGGGTAGGATGACATGCACTGGAGCATACTGCATTGATCCTCCCCCTCTCTCGCTCTCGCTCTCTCTCTCTCTAGACATATCAAGTGTCTGTTTTGTCTGGTTGCCTCCCTTGTAGTGTGTGTGTGTGTGTGGGAATCTACCGGCTGCTGTGTAGAGTAGCCTAGCAGGTCAGAGGAGAGGCCTCTTGATGGGCCCCAGACAAGAGATTTTATGTATGCTCCACTAAATAAGGATTCTATTTAGTTAACACACTTCTTCTACACAGAGAGAGGAGTTGTTGTCTGAGCTGTGAAGGGTTGAAGGAAATGGACAGGCCGTGGCTCGGGAGCATACGGTCTGATCTGTGGAAAACAGGAAGTTTGCTTCGTTCCCACCCATTGTCTGTGGTGGACTAGTCTCCCCTGTCTGTGTCACTAGTCTCCCCTCGTGACAGTCCTCCTCCCCCTGTCTGTGGTAGGACTAGTCTCCCCCTGTTGGGGTAGGACTAGTCTCCCCTGTCTGTGGTAGGAATAGTCTCCCACTGTCTGTGGTAGGACTAGTCTCCCCCTGTCTGTGGTAGGACTAGTCTTCCCCCTGTCTGTGGTAGGACTAGTCTCCCCCTGTCTGTGGTAGGACTAGTCTCCCCCTGTCTGTGGTAGGACTAGTCTCCCCCTGTCTGTGGTAGGACTAGTCTCTCCCTGTCTGTGGTAGGGATAGTCTCCCCCGTCTGTGGTAGACTAGTTCCCCGTCTGTGGTAGACTGTCTCCCCTTCTGTGGTGCTAGTCTCCCGTTGTGGTAGGACTAGTCTCCCCTGTCTGTGGTAGGACTAGTCCCCCTGTCTGTTGTAGGACTAGTTCCCCCGTCGTGGTGGGACTAGTTCCCCTTGCGTGTAGGACTAGTCTCCCCCTGCTGTGGTAGGACTAGTCTCCCCCTTGTCTGTGGTAGGACTAGTCTTCCCCCTGTCTGTGGGGACTAGTCTCCCACTGTCTGTGGTGGGACTAGTCTCCCCCTGTCTGGGTGGGACTAGTCTCCCCCTGTCTGTGGTAGGACTAGTCTCCCCCGTGTCTGTGGTAGGACTAGTTCCCCCTGTCTGGGGTAGGGACTAGTCTCCCCCTGTCTGTGGTAGGACTAGTTCCCCCTGTCCCTGTGGTAGGATAGTCTCCCCTGCGTGTAGGACTAGTCTCCCACCTTTCCTGTCTGTGCGTAGGGACTAGTCTCCCCCTGTCTGTGGTAGGACATAGTCTCCCCCTGTCTGTAGTAGGACTAGTCTCCCCCTGTCTGTGGTAGGACTAGTCTCCCCCTGTCTGTGGTAGGACTAGTCTCCCCCTTGTCTGTGGTAGGACTAGTCTCCCCTTGTCTGTGGTAGGACTAGTCTCCCCCTGTCTGTGTAGGGACTAGTCTCCCCCTGTCTGTGTAGGGCTATCTCCCCCTGTCTGTGGTAGCTAGTCTCCCCTGTCTGTGGTAGGCTAGTCTCCCCTGTCTGTGGTAGGACTAGTCTCCCCCTGTCTGTGGTAGGACTAGTCTCCCCCTGTCGTGGTGAGGACTAGTCTCCCCCGTCTGTGGTAGGACTAGTCTCCCCCTGTCACTTTTGTGGTAGGGACTAGTCTCCCCCTTGTCTGTGGTAGGACTAGTCTCCCCCTAGCTGTGGTAGGACTAGTCTCCCCCTTGTCTGTGGTAGGACTAGTCTCCCCCTTGCTGTGGTAGGCTAGTCTCCCCCGTCTGTGGTAGGACTAGTCTCCCCTGTCTGTGGGGGACTAGTCTCCCCCTGTCTGTGGTAGGACTAGTCTCCCCCTGTCTGTGTGGGACTAGTCTCCCCCTGTCTGTGTGTAGGACTAGTCTCCCCCTGTCTGTGGTAGGAATAGTCTCCCCCTGTCTGTGGTAGGACTAGTCTCCCCCTGTCGTGTGGGATAGTCTCCCCTGTCTGTGGTGGGACTAGTCTCCCCCTGTCTGTGGTGGGACTAGTCCCCCCTGTCTGTGGTGGACTAGTCTCCCCCTCTGTGCAGTCTCCCCCTGTCTGTGGTGGGACTAGTCTTCCCCGTCTGTTGTGGGACTAGTCTCCCCCTGTCTGTGGTGGGAATAGTCTCCCCCTGTCTGTGGTGGGACTAGTCCCCCCTGTCTGGGGGACTAGTCTCCCCTGTCTGTGGTGGGACTAGTCTCCCCTGTCTGTGGTGGACAGTCTCCCCCGTCTGTGGTGGGACTAGTCTCCCCCTGTCTGTGTGGGACTAGGCTCCCCTGTCTGTGGTGGGACCTATCTCCCCCTTGTTCTGTGGTGGGACTAGTCTCCCCCTGTCTGTGGTGGGACTAGTCTCCCCCTGTCTGTGGTGGGACTAGTCTCCCCCTGTCTGTGGTGGGACTAGTCTCCCCCTGTCTGTGGTGGAATAGTCCCCCGTCTGTGGTGGGACTAGTCCTCCCCCTGTCTGTGGTGGGACTAGTCTCCCCCTAGTCCCCGTTGTGGTGGGCTAGTCTCCCCCTGTCTGGGTGGGACTAGTCTCCCCACTGTCTGTGGTGGGACTAGTCTCCCCCTGTCTGTGGTGGGAATAGTTCCCCCTGTCTGTGGTGGGACTAGTCTCCCCCTGTCTGTGGTGGGACTAGTCTCCCCCTGTCTGTGGTGCTGTACGCTGGTGGGACTAGTCTCCCCCTGTCTGGGGTGGGACTAGTCTCCCCCTGTCTGTGGTGGGACTAGTCTCCCCTGTCTGTGGTGGACTAGTTCCCCCTGTCGTGGTGGGATAGTTCCCCCTGTCTGTGGTGGGACTAGTTCCTTCCCTGTTGTGGTGGGGACTAGTCTCCCCCTGTCTGTGGTGGGACTAGTCTCCCCTGTCTGTGGTGGGACTAGTCTCCCCTGTCTGTGGTGGGACTAGTCTCCCCCTGTCTGTGGTGTGGACTAGTCTCCCCCGTCTGTGGGGGACTGAGTCTCCCCTGTCTGTGGTGGGACTAGTCTCCCCCTGTCTGTGGTGGGATAGTCTCCCCCTGTCTGTGGTGGGGACTAGTCCCCCCGTCTGTGGGTGGGACTAGTCTCCCTGTCGTGGTGGACTAGTCTCCCCCTGTCTGTGGTGGGACTAGTCTCCCCTGTCTGTGGTGGGACTAGTCTCCCCCTGTCTGTGGTGGGACTAGTCTCCCCTGTCTTGGGGGATAGTCTCCCCTGTCTGTGGTGGGACTAGTCTCCCCTGTCTGTGGGGACTAGTCCCCCTGCTGTGGTGGGACTAGTTCCCCCTGTCTGTGGTGGGACAGTCTCCCCCTGTCTGTGGTGGGACTAGTCTCCCCTGTCTGTGGTGGGATAGTCTCCCCCTGTCTGTGGTGGGACTAGTCTCCCCCTGTCTGTGGTGGGACTAGTCTCCCCTGTCTGTGGTGGGACTAGTCTCCCCTGTCTGTGGTGGGAATAGTCTCCCCCTGTCTGTGGTGGGACTAGTCTCCCCCTGTCTGTGGGGACTAGTCTCCCCCGTCGTGGTGGGACTAGTCTCCCCCTGTCTGTGGTGGGACTAGTCTCCCCCTGTCTGTGGTGGGATAGTCTCCCCCTGTCTGTGGTGGGACTAGTCTCCCCTGTCTGTGGTGGGACTAGTCTCCCCGTCTGTGGTGGGACTAGCTCCTCGTTCTGGGTGGGGACTAGTCACCTCGTCTGTGGTAGTAGTCACATAGCCAGGCTGTCTGTTGTCTCCTCCTGTCTTTGCAGGTTTTCTGGCTCTGAGATTTTGAGCCTTTTTAAAAAGTTTGTGTGTAAAATCGGTCCATTCCACATGACACAATTTCATTTTTAATGAAACAAATGCTTTCTCCTTCAGGATGTGATACTTGACTAGCTCGATGTTGTAGACTTCAGCTGAGTCCTAACAATATCATGAAGTGACATTGAGTGTGTTTTGGGATTGTCCCTAAATGGCCAGCGGGTATTTTCAATCTACTTTGGGGTGAAGAAGACCTGTATCTCAGCAGACGTAACTGTATCGTCTTAGTAACAGTTGTAGAGGGGCACAATATATATAAACAAAGCCTGTCATGATTTCTGGGGCCTACAGGTAGTTAGGCCAGTAACCGAAAGGTCGTTAGTTCGAACCCCTGAGCCGACAAGGGGAAATCTGTCGACTGCCTTGAACAAGGTACTAAACCTAATTGTTCCAGCATGTCGTTGTAATGGCCGACCGTGGCTGTGACCCCACTCTCCAGGGTGTTTCAGGGGAAGTTGGGATATGTAAAAAATAAAAAATAAAATGTCCAATTCACACATAATACCCACTTATAAATATGTGTGTGTAACAGGACAAAGATTATCACCTACCAAATGATGAGAGTTATTGTATATGATGTCCTGGCCAATCGGATGTGCAACGGACAATGTCGTGTGGTAAACGGAGAACTAAGACGACCCTTAGCACCAGCTGCTCCTCACCTTTCCGCCCTCTAAAACCACACACGCAAGCGCACAGTATTTGGTGCTATAGGACGGACGCCATCTAATTCCCACTCCATAATTAGCACGAGATCCTCTTTTACACTTCAAAGCTGAAGCCTACCCGTCAGAGTGATAAGTGAGGCCAGCTGCCCTGGTCCAGACACGGGGGGCCTGGTTTGGACTGAGGGATACCCGCCATCCCTCTGGAGGTTAAGAGGGACATATTCTCCTCCCAGCCCAAGGCGGTTCACTGTGATCGGCCTTGTTTTGGCTGACCTGCTGACCTCCTTGGAGCTGCTGAGTTGTGGTAGTAGTGATTTTGGCATAGGGAAGTCCGGTCTTGTCGTACACATGTGAAGCTATAGTGTATTCCTGTCCACGGGCCTCTCAGTCAGTACTTTGTCACCGGGTCTACGGCCTGAGAAACCAGCCCCCCCAGCCATAACATCTCTGTTATCCGCCACCTTGAAGGCTCTGTGATATAGACGAGCTCCTGCAGGCTATAGGATATATAAGATACTGGTTTCCCCATCACTGAGGATCAGTCTATGTGGAGAGGGGGGAGGGGGAGGGGGGGGGGGGCAATTATTTAAGAATATTGAGCATTATGCCTAAAAGTGATTCGCTAAATGGTCTTCTCTCCAGTAAGTGAATCTACATGCAGTGGGAAGAGGTCTTTAGTTTCTACTTGTTGCTTTTCATGTTCTCCTCGTCAGTCAGTCATTCAGACCTTGTCCTTAAGCCCTTCAGATGATATTGTCATTGGAAACTGAGAATGGAAGGCAATATTAGGTTTCCTAGATAATGGACTTGGATCAGGAAGAGAACAAGTTTTTTTTTTTTAAGGTAGTCCTTCATTCAATGACGGGATACTACCCTTACGCCCTAAAGCAGAACATTTGGAGTGAATGCTTGTCTCTAGCTTGGCTTAGGCTACTGGAGGACCCCTGTTGGGGCTAGGAGGACCCCTGTTGGGGCTAATGGAGGACCCTGTTGGGGCTACTGGAGGACCCCTGTTGGGCTATGAGGACCATGTTGGGCCAATGGAGGACCCCTGTTGGGGCCACTGGAGGAACCCTGTTGGGGCCATGGAGGACCCCGTTGGGGCTACTGGAGGACCAGGGATGGGGCTACTGGAGGACCCTGTTGGGGCCACTGGAGGATCCCTGTTGTGGGCCACTGGGGAGGATCCTGTTGGGGCCACTGGAGGATCCCTGTTGGGGCCACTGGAGGACCCCTGTTGGGGTACTGGAGGACCAGGGATGGGAAACACTGTTGGAGTACTGGAGGACCAGGGAGGGGAACACTGTTGGGGTAATGGAGAACCCAGATATCGATACATTTCCTGTCCTTTTGGACCGGATCTGCAATTTCTATCAGAAAGAATATCTGTAGACTTTTCATGGAGTTATTAAACCCTGGGCCGTTTCAAACGACAGGCAGCTGTAGGCCTGTAGGCTGCACGTCAGTAACTTATGGGGAGGGAAGGGATCCTTCAGCTGTGGATCAGTCCAAAACAAGGATTGTAAATTCCAGTAAATTTCCAAACTTTTCTAAAATGCCGTGTTTGAAGGATTCTCAGAATCAAGAGAATAAGCTGTAGGGGTTTCTGGGTGCGCGGGGGGGGGGGGGGGGGGGGCTAGCAGGAGGGGAGTAGTGGGGATGAGCACGGTAAATATTTTACTGTTCCTATATTATTTAAAGATTGTCGGATGTATGGATAGTCAAAAAAAAAAATCTTGACTCTCGACCAATCAGAACGATGCAAATGGACATGGCAGAGGTAAGCAGCAGAAATGTTGCTTTTCTGCAGTGAGTTGGCTAACAACGACAGAAGTCTGATCTTCACACGATAGAACTGATATGTCACAAAAGGTTTTCTGGTGAGTGTATTGCATTGATCCGTGTCAGGTATGGTGGAAAATGTATGGTGGAAACTCTGTTAGGTGACAGCCTGTAATTGCTATTTGAAGTGGGGGGGGGGGGGTAGCATACCGGAGCCTGGAGGCTAACGCCTCCATCAGAGCGACAGAATTGTTGCGTCAATGCTGCTTTAAAAAAATTCTGCAGTCAAACTTTTTTCTTCCATATGTAATCCAAAATGGTTTCTTGATATGTGTGCAACAATATTTTAACTTTTTTAAACTATTTCTGTACCCAGTTCAAGTCTGCTTCATACGGTTTGATGCATACAGTGTATTCCGGAAAGTATTAAAACTAGGGCTGGGCGGTATACCGTATTTACGATATACGCTATTGATGCATGGACTGGTTTTGGGTTTTCACTTTAACTTCTAAAACGGTATTTGAATGTTTGGTTAAATGTGATACGCTGTGTTTATCGTCAATTTTATAGTTCGCTATTTGAGTCATCTCTCTGAGCTCTCTCTCTCTCTCCACCTCGCTTTCCACACAGACCTAGCCCCCCGCCCCCTGTCACTCAAGGAGCCATTTGTTGTTCCTGTGTCCATGAGACACTTGCGTTCAGTCTACATGGTCAATGCAGCACATGTAATAATGTTGATGACAACAATGCTGTATCACTTTGCTTCTTCATATAAATCAGTAGTGTTCTATAATTGCACCTTAGTTTTGTGTTTCTTACATCTGCAAACAGCTAGTTGTCTTTTCTGAGCAAGTTGGGCCTAAATCTTGTAGCGGTAATGCTAATCGCTAGGTGTAGTAGTAATAAATGTACTGAGTCGGAGAGCAAACATAATTAGTTATACAGCCTGATACAACCAGTGATGGTGTACAGTAGTGGCCAAAAGTTTTGAGAATGACACATATATAATTTCCACAAAGTTGCTGCTTCAGTGTCTTTTAGTATTTTCGCAGATGTACTATGGAATACTGAAGTATAATTACAAGCATTTCATAAGTGTCAAAGGCTTTTATGACAATTACATGAAGTTGATGCAAAGAGTCAATATTTGCATTGTGACCCTTCTTTTCAAGACCTCTGCAATCGGCCCTGGCATGCTGTCAATTAACTTCTGGGCCACATCCGATTACTCTCCTCCTGTCAGTACCGAGATGGGGGGGACATTTTACTCTCCTCCTGTCAGTACTGAGATGGGGGGGACATTTTACTCTCCTCCTGTCAGTACTGAGATGGGGGGGACATTTTACTCTCCTCCTGTCAGTACTGAGATGGGGGGGACATTACTCTCCTCCTGTCAGTACTGAGATGGGGGGGACATTACTCTCCTCCTGTCAGTACTGAGATGGGGGAGACATTTTACTCTCCTCCTGTCAGTACTGAGATGGGGGGGACATTTTACTCCTCCTGTCAGTACTGAGATGGGGGACATTTTACTCCTCCTGTCAGTACTGAGATGGGGGGACATTTTACTCCTCCTGTCAGTACTGAGATGGGGGACATTTTACATCCTGTCAGTACTGAGATGGGGGAACATTTTACTCCTGTCAGTACTGAGATGGGGGGACATTTTACTCCTGTCAGTACTGAGATGGGGGAGACATTTTACTCTCCTCCTGTCAGTACTGAGATGGGGGAGACATTTTACTCTCTACTGAGATGGGGGAGACATTTTACTCTCCTCCTGTCAGTACTGAGATGGGGGGGGACATTTTACTCTCCTCCTGTCAGTACTGAGATGGGGGGACATTTTACTCCTCCTGTCAGTACTGAGATGGGGGAGATATTTTACTCTCCTGTCAGTACTGAGATGGGGATTTTACTCCTGTCAGTACTGAGATGGGGGGACATTTTACTCCTCCTGTCAGTACTGAGATGGGGGGACATTTTACTCTCCTCCTGTCAGTACTGAGATGGGGGACATTTACTCCTGTCAGTACTGAGATGGGGGAGACATTTTACTCTCCTGTCAGTACTGAGATGGTATGTTAATCCTGTCAGTACTGAGATGGGGAATTTTACTCCTGTCAGTACTGAGATGGGGGACATTTTACTCCTCCTGTCAGTACTGAGATGGGGGGACATTTTACTCCTGTCAGTACTGAGATGGGGGGACATTTTACTCCTCCTGTCAGTACTGAGATGGGGGGACATTTTACTCCTCCTGTCAGTACTGAGATGGGGGGACATTTTACTCCTCCTGTCAGTACTGAGACGGGGGGACATTTTACTCTCCTCCTGTCAGTACTGACATGGGGGGACATTTTACTCCCTGTCAGTACAGAGATGGGGAGACATTTTACTCTCCTCCTGTCAGTACTGAGATGGGGGGGACATTTTACTCTCCTCCTGTCAGTACTGAGATGGGGGGGACATTTTACTCTCCTCCTGTCAGTACTGAGATGGGGGGGACATTTTACTCTCCTCCTGTCAGTACTGAGATGTGGGAGACATTTTACTCTCCTCCTGTCAGTACTGAGATGGGGGGGACATTTTACTCCTCCTGTCAGTACTGAGATGGGGGGGGACATTTTACTCCTCCTGTCAGTACTGAGATGGGGGGGGACATTTTACTCCTCCTGTCAGTACTGAGATGGGGGGGACATTTTACTCTCCTCCTGTCAGTACTGAGATGGGGGGGACATTTTACTCTCCTCCTGTCAGTACTGAGATGGGGGGGACATTTTACTCTCCTCCTGTCAGTACTGAGATGGGGGGACATTTTACTCCTGTCAGTACTGAGATGGGGGAGACATTTTACTCTCCTGTCAGTACTGAGATGGGGATTTTACTCCTGTCAGTACTGAGATGGGGGGACATTTTACTCCTCCTGTCAGTACTGAGATGGGGGGACATTTTACTCCTGTCAGTACTGAGATGGGGGGGACATTTTACTCCTCCTGTCAGTACTGAGATGGGGGGGACATTTTACTCCTCCTGTCAGTACTGAGATGGGGGGACATTTTACTCCTCCTGTCAGTACTGAGACGGGGGGACATTTTACTCTCCTCCTGTCAGTACTGACATGGGGGGACATTTTACTCCCTGTCAGTACAGAGATGGGGAGACATTTTACTCTCCTCCTGTCAGTACTGAGATGGGGGGGACATTTTACTCTCCTCCTGTCAGTACTGAGATGGGGGGGACATTTTACTCTCCTCCTGTCAGTACTGAGATGTGGGAGACATTTTACTCTCCTCCTGTCAGTACTGAGATGGGGGGGACATTTTACTCCTCCTGTCAGTACTGAGATGGGGGGGGACATTTTACTCCTCCTGTCAGTACTGAGATGGGGGGACATTTTACTCCTCCTGTCAGTACTGAGATGGGGGGGACATTTTACTCTCCTCCTGTCAGTACTGAGATGGGGGGGACATTTTACTCTCCTCCTGTCAGTACTGAGATGGGGGGGGACATTTTACTCTCCTCCTGTCAGTACTGAGATGGGGGGGACATTTTACTCTCCTCCTGTCAGTACTGAGATGGGGGGGGACATTTTACTCTCCTCCTGTCAGTACTGAGATGGGGGGGACATTTTACTCTCCTGTCAGTACTGAGATGGGGGGGACATTTTACTCTCCTCCTGTCAGTACTGAGATGGGGGGGACATTACTCTCCTCCTGTCAGTACTGAGATGGGGATTTTACTCTCCTCCTGTCAGTACTGAGATGGGGGAGACATTTTACTCTCCTCCTGTCAGTACTGAGATGGGGGAGACATTTTACTCTCCTCCTGTCAGTACTGAGATGGGGGAGACATTTTACTCTCCTCCTGTCAGTACTGAGATGGGGGGGACATTTTACTCCTGTCAGTACTGAGATGGGGGGACATTTTACTCCTGTCAGTACTGAGATGGGGGGACATTTTACTCCTGTCAGTACTGAGATGGGGGGACATTTTACTCCTGTCAGTACTGAGATGGGGGAGACATTTTACTCTCCTCCTGTCAGTACTGAGATGGGGGAGACATTTTACTCTCCTCCTGTCAGTACTGAGATGGGGGAGACATTTTACTCTCCTCCTGTCAGTACTGAGATGGGGGAGACATTTTACTCTCCTCCTGTCAGTACTGAGATGGGGGGGGGACAATTTACTCCTCCTGTCAGTACTGAGATGGGGGGACATTTTACTCCTCCTGTCAGTACTGAGATGGGGGGACATTTTACTCCTCCTGTCAGTACTGAGATGGGGGGGACATTACTCTCCTCCTGTCAGTACTGAGATGGGGGGGACATTTTACTCTCCTCCTGTCAGTACTGAGATGGGGGGGGACATTTTACTCTCCTGTCAGTACTGAGATGGGGGGGGGGGACATTTTACTCCTCCTGTCAGTACTGAGATGGGGGGGACATTTTACTCCTCCTGTCAGTACTGAGATGGGGGGGGACATTTTACTCTCCTCCTGTCAGTACTGAGATGGGGGGGACATTTTACTCTCCTCCTGTCAGTACTGAGATGGGGGGGGACATTACTCTCCTCCTGTCAGTACTGAGATGGGGGGGACATTACTCTCCTCCTGTCAGTACTGAGATGGGGATTTTACTCTCCTCCTGTCAGTACTGAGATGGGGATTTTACTCTCCTCCTGTCAGTACTGAGATGGGGGAGACATTTTACTCTCCTCCTGTCAGTACTGAGATGGGGGAGACATTTTACTCTCCTGTCAGTACTGAGATGGGGGGGACATTTTACTCCTCCTGTCAGTACTGAGATGGGGGGACATTTTACTCCTCCTGTCAGTACTGAGATGGGGGGACATTTTACTCCTCCTGTCAGTACTGAGATGGGGGGACATTTTACTCCTCCTGTCAGTACTGAGATGGGGGGACATTTTACTCCTCCTGTCAGTACTGAGATGGGGGGACATTTTACTCCTCCTGTCAGTACTGAGATGGGGGGACATTTTACTCCTCCTGTCAGTACTGAGATGGGGGGGACATTTTACTCCTCCTGTCAGTACTGAGATGGGGGGACATTTTACTCCTCCTGTCAGTACTGAGATGGGGGGACATTTTACTCCTCCTGTCAGTACTGAGATGGGGGAGACATTTTACTCTCCTCCTGTCAGTACTGAGATGGGGGAGACATTTTACTCTCCTCCTGTCAGTACTGAGATGGGGGGGACATTTTACTCTCCTCATGTCAGTACTGAGATGGGGGGGACATTTTACTCTCCTCCTGTCAGTACTGAGATGGGGGAGACATTTTACTCTCCTCCTGTCAGTACTGAGATGGGGGGACATTTTACTCTCCTCCTGTCAGTACTGAGATGGGGGGACATTTTACTCCTGTCAGTACTGAGATGGGGGGGACATTTTAATCCTGTCAGTACTGAGATGGGGGGGACATTTTACTCTCCTGTCAATACTGAGATGGGGGGGACATTTTACTCTCCTCCTGTCAATACTGAGATGGGGGGGACATTTTACTCTCCTCCTGTCAGTACTGAGATGGGGGGACATTTTGCTCTCCTCCTGTCAGTACTGAGATGGGGGAGACATTTTCCTCCTGTCAGTACTGAGATGGGGGGGGGACATTTAGTGTTGTTTTACAGGGTCAGTCATAGTAGTATGATAGGTGTTGTTGTACAGGGTCAGTCATAGTAGTATGATAGGTGTTGTTTTACAGGGTCAGCCATAGTAGTATGATAGGTGTTGTTTTACAGGGTCAGTCATAGTAGTATGATAGGTGTTGTTTTACAGGGTCAGTCATAGTAGTATGATAGGTGTTGTTTTACAGGGTCAGCCATAGTAGTATGATAGGTGTTGTTTTACAGGGTCAGTCATAGTAGTATGATAGGTGCAGTGTAATGTGTTGTTTTACAGGGTCAGTCATAGTAGTATGATAGGTGTTGTTTTACAGGGTCAGCCATAGTAGTATGATAGGTGTTGTTTAACAGGGTCAGTCATAGTAGTATGATAGGTGTTGTTATACAGGGTCAGTCATAGTAGTATGATAGGTGTTGTTTTACAGGGTCAGTCATAGTAGTATGATAGGTGTTGTTTTACAGGGTCAGTCATAGTAGTATGATAGGTGTTGTTTTACAGGGTCAGCCATAGTAGTATGATAGGTGTTGTTTTACAGGGTCAGTCATAGTAGTATGATAGGTGTTGTTTTACAGGGTCAGTCATAGTAGTATGATAGGTGTTGTTTTACAGGGTCAGTCATAGTAGTATGATAGGTGTTGTTTTACAGGGTCAGTCATAGTAGTATGATAGGTGTTGTTTTACAAGGTCAGCCATAGTAGTATGATAGGTGTTGTTTTACAGGGTCAGTCATAGTAGTATGATAGGTGTTGTTATACAGGGTCAGTCATAGTAGTATGATAGGTGTTGTTTTACAGGGTCAGCCATAGTAGTATGATAGGTGTTGTTTTACAGGGTCAGTCATAGTAGTATGATAGGTGTTGTTTTACAGGGTCAGTCATAGTAGTATGATAGGTGTTGTTTTACAGGGTCAGTCATAGTAGTATGATAGGTGCAGTGTAATTTTACAGGGTCACCAATCGTAATACGGCACACCTGGAGCAAATTAGGGTTAAGAGCATTGCTCAAGGGCACATCGACAATTTAACCTTGTCGACTCAGCTATTCGAACCAGCAACATTTTGGTTACTGGCCCAACACTCTAACCACTACCGCCTAACCTGCTGTCTACGTAAATCATCATCATCATCATATTTTGGACAATGTTAAAAGGGATGAAATCAGCTCTAGTCTCTCCAAAGATAACCGGATGAAATAACGAGAGAAAATGGCACCAAACAAACAGGACACTAGTCACTGCTGCCAAACAAACCAGCTGGAACTGAAGGACCATGTCCTAAATACCTAGTCAATGTTACACCCTCCACTACTCTCCCACAATGCTCTCCCCCTCCCACAATCCTCTCCCTCTCCCACAATCTTCTCCCCCTCCCCTCCCACAATCCTCTCCCTCTCCCACAATCTTCTCCCCCTCCCCTCCCACAATCCTCTCCCCCTCCCGCAATCCTCTCCCCCTCCCGCAATCCTCTCCCCCTCCCGCAATCCTCTCCCCCTCCCGCAATCCTCTCCCCCTCCCGCAATCCTCTCCCCCTCCCATAAAACCATAGTTTACTTTAGAAGACTAGAACAAAGCTTCACAAGCGCTTTAAGGTGATTGGTTTGTCTTTCTGTGAACGAGGAAGGGAGAGGAGGGTTCTAGCTCGCTAACAGAGACAGAGAAAGAGAGAGATCAAGCAGAGTACTTCTGCCTCTCCTTTACGCCTAGCTGAGCTGACCAGTCCTGTCTCAGTGTCTGTAATGTACTAGCTGGTTGAGTAGAGGGGGGCTGCAGGGCCAGTCAGCCTGCTTGTAGAGAGAGCAGACATTTCATGTCAAGCTGTGTATCAGTGGCCAGCCTGTCAGCCGGGTCCTGGAGTACCACAGCATGCTAAATCAAACAGTAATTACTAACAAAAGTGGGTCGGCGGAGGGCAGAGCAGGGGAAGGTAGGGCAGGGCAAGGGGGCAGAGAGCAGGATGGTAATTCTCCCTCCCTCTGCCTAAACAGATTTTTGAGGAAGGTGGGGGAATGGAACCGGTTTGATTAATTTTTTTAACTTGACCTGTAACGGTATTTCAATGTTTGGTTTGTTAAAAATGTGATACGCCACTCCGGGGAGTATAGATCACTTCTTATAGGTTGAACTCCATTTGCTACTTTCTGTCATTTCTGTCCCTCTCCTGCTGCATGCCTCTAAAATCACACCAAGCCCTGTGCTCTGTCACTGAAGGAGAGAGCGGTGACTCCACCACAGAGTCATGAACCTTTTACTTACCGTTCACTCTTCATGGTCAGACGGACGCAACAATGTGGGTGAGATGATGCTCTGCACTAGCGTTCTATAATGTAACGTAACATCTAGTTAGGGTCACCTGGAAACACTGAAACACTTTTGGTTCCTACCCTGTTAATAATTCTTCCCTGGTTTATTAATTCGTTGTCATGTTAAACAACGTATTCAAAGTGCTATCCACTATATTCCAACTATAGAGTTATAATAATCATTATATTAACAGTTCAATTAACTAGTCCCAGTAAGGCCTACTGTCTGTCTAACTAGTCCCAGTATAGTCTCCTGTCTGTCAGTCTGTCTGTCTAACTAGTCCCACTTTAGTCTCCTGTCTGTCTGTCGGGCCAGTCCCAGTAAGGCCTCCTGTCTGTCTGTCTGTCTAACGGGCCAGTCCCACTATAGTCTCCTGTCTGTCTGTCTAACGGGCCAGTCCCACTATAGTCTCCTGTCTGTCTAACGGGCCAGTCCCACTGTTACGTTCCCCAGTTTCTGTGTTGTATTTGAGTGTGTGTGTTTCAGGAGATGGCTTCCTGGAAGCCTCCCCAACCAGCTGATTGGTCGACTCAATGGCTAATGGATGATTAGAGAGCTGACCCCGCCCCCTCGTCAAGATGCAGCTGTATCCAATTAGACTCCTGAAGCTATATAAAAGCCAGTGTTCTGTTCAGGAGGAGAGGAGATTTAATATTTTGGAGAGATCATTAGAGAGAGAGAGAGATATATATATCATTATAGGCGGAGATTGAATATTTTGGAGAGATTAGAGGGAGATTTTTTCTGGAGAATTTGATTGTGATAAAGTGTTGGTTGTTTCTCAAAGAGATTTGGTATGTACTATGTAAGTTGTTGCTGAGGGAGCTGATTGGTTATGTCTGTTATGTGTTATAGGACGCACTGTTTTGATTATTGAAATTGTTTGTTGTTCTGTTTCATTTGTTCCCAGGGGGGAAGGAGAAGGCACTTAGGGAGTGCTTAGGCAAGAGGCCCGCGGGCATACATATACCCGTAGTATATTCAATGTCTAGGCACACTAGGTAAGACCTGGGCGGACCACCCCCTGTATTTTGGTTAGTGCACCAGGTGGTGCTAAGTTAGTTAAGTGGGTAGGCAGGTTAGATAG
The DNA here is from genome assembly GCF_016432855.1 of Salvelinus namaycush. Lineage (NCBI taxonomy): Eukaryota > Metazoa > Chordata > Actinopteri > Salmoniformes > Salmonidae > Salvelinus > Salvelinus namaycush. The sequence goes on along the minus strand of NC_052324.1, from coordinate 40,177,478 downwards.
GAGAGGGGGAGCTTTGATATTTACTTTCTTTCCTTTGGTTCCGTCCAGCCCCTTTTCCCCATATTACCGTGTAGGAAATAAATCCTAGTAAACGGTAAATTCTGACTTTTGTCATCCTTACTCGCACCTACAGTCCATACCTCTTTCATTTCACGGGGAGTTGAGTTGTAGCAGGGTGTTGCGTTCCCTCTTCTCAGAGGCGTGCGTAACACCCACTATAGTCTCCTGTCTGTCTGTCTAATGTGCCAGTCCCACTATAGTCTCCTGTCTGTCTGTCTAACGGGCCAGTCCCAGTATAGTCTCCTGTCTGTCTGGCCAGTCCCACTATAGCCTCCTGTCTGTCTGTCTAACCAGTCCCAGTAAGGCCTCCTGTCTGTCTAACCAGTCCCAGTAAGGCCTCCTGTCTGTCTAACCAGTCCCAGTAAGGCCTCCTGTCTGTCTGTAGGGCCTGTCCCAGTATAGTCTGCTGTCTGTCTGTCTGGCCAGTCCCACTATAGCCTCCTGTCTGTCTGTCTAACCAGTCCCAGTAAGGCCTCCTGTCTGTCTAACCAGTCCCAGTAAGGCCTCCTGTCTGTCTAACCAGTCCCACTATAGCCTCCTGTCTGTCTAACCAGTCCCAGTAAGGCCTCCTGTCTGTCTGTAGGGCCAGTCCCACTATAGCCTCCTGTCTGTCTGTCTAACCAGTCCCAGTAAGGCCTCCTGTCTGTCTGTCTAACCAGTCCCAGTAAGGCCTCCTGTCTGTCTAACCAGTCCCAGTAAGGCCTCCTGTCTGTCTGTGGGGCCAGTCCCAGTATAGAGTATAGCCTCCTGTCTGTCTAACCAGTCCCAGTACAGAGTATAGCCTCCTGTCTGTCTGTCTAACCAGTCCCAGTATAGAGTATAGCCTCCTGTCTGTCTAACTAACCAGTCCCAGTACAGAGTATAGCCTCCTGTCTGTCTAATCCAGTCCCAGTATAGAGTATAGCCTCCTGTCTGTCTAATCCAGTCCCAGTATAGAGTATAGCCTCCTGGCTGTCTGGGAAGTGTGCACTTCACCTCTGCTAGGCAACTGGCAAATAGTGTTTTCTCAGCGGTAGCTGTAAGCGGCAGTCGTTGTCAGTGGCGGTCTCGTTGGAAAAACAAAGACGGTTCTGCCGAGTTGTTGCAGGAAGGAAAGAGAGAAAGGTTCCACTCTCACTTCATTATCTTACCTAGTTATTTACAGATTCTCATTTTGATCTTTTGCCGTTTTGGCAACCTGTTCGCTCCTGTCCCCGTAGGCTTCACAGACGCTCCCCACCCCTTGGCTGCAACCCTTCTAATTTAGTGTACCCTGAGTGCACAACCCATGAGGCATTCCTGCTCTCTGGCAGCGCTCGGGAACTGCTGATCTGCGTTTAACACCGCAGAGTTCATCTCAGCCTACGCTGACCTTCAGTCCCTAGACTTTTTGGCCCTGAAGGAGACATGGATCACCCCAGAGGATACGGTTACTCCAGCTGCTCTTTCTTCATCTGACTACGTTTTCTCTCATAGTCCGAGAGCATCTGGTCGTCGCCGGCGGTGGCACAGGGCTACTCATTTCTCCTAACTGGAGATTCTCTCTTCTCCCTCTCTCTCACCTGTCCATCTCCTCATTTGAATTCTATGCTGTCACTGTCACTTGTCCACTCAAGCTTAACATTGTTGTCATCTATCGCCCACCAGGTGCCCTTAGAGAGTTCCTCAATGAACTTGACACCTTGAAAAGCTAATTTCCTGACGGTGGCTCACCGCTATTCGTACTTGGCAACTTCAAACGCCCGACGTCTGCCTTTCAATTCACTTCTCTCTCGCTGTCCCGTCCTTGACCTCACCGTTTCCCAATCCCCTCCAACTCTCAAGGCAATACGCTTGACCTCTTTACTGTAAACGAATGGTCGCTCATCTTTACTGTAACCGAAAGGTCGCTCATCCTGTAACCGAAAGGTCGCTCATCCTGTAACCGAAAGGTTGCTAGATCGAATCCCCCCTGAGCTGACAAGGTAAAAATACGTTGTTCTGCCCCTGAACAAGGCAGTTAACCCAGTGTTCCCCGGTAGGCCGCCATTGTAAATAAGAACGTGTTCTTACCAGACTTAGTTACATAAAGGTTCAATAAATCCTCCCTCTCTCTCCAGATGAAATCCTGTGACTAGTGAGGTGTGGCTACCCCATTCCCTCCTCCAGACCATCTCTGGAGACCCTTTCTTTTCTTTCCAAAACACTTGGAGCACGCCGTCTCTCTCTCAGAACGATCTTGACCCAGTTAGGTTTCAAAAACGGATCACTCAACCGAGACTGCTCTTCTCTGTGTCACGGAGGCTCTCCGCACTGCCAAAGCTGACTCTCTCTCTCCCCTCTGTTCTTATCCTCCTAGATCTAACCAAGACTGCTCTTCTCTGTGTCACGGAGGCTCTCCGCACTGCCAAAGCTGACTCTCTCTCTCTCCCCTCTTCTTATCCTCCTAGATCTATCCTCTGCCTTCAGACACCGTGAACCATCAGATCCTCCTCTCCACTCTCTCAGGGCTGGGCGTCTCAGGCCCTGCACACTCTTGGATTGCAACCTACCTGGCAGGACGCTCCTACTAGGTGACGTGGAGAGGATCTGTGTCTGACTGGTGTCCCCCAGGGCTCGGTTCTAGGCCCTCTCCTCTTCTCTCTATACACCAAGTCACTCAGCTCTGTCATATCCTCACATGGTCTCTCCTATCACTGCTATGAGGATGGACCTCTCCTCTTCTCTCTATACACCAAGTCACTGTGCTCTGTCATATCCTCATATGGTCTCTCCTATCACTGCTATGAGGATGGACCTCTCCTCTCTATAGACCAAGTCACTCGGCTCTGTCATATCCTTACATGGTCTCTCCTATCACTGCTATGAGGATGGACCTCTCCTCTTCTCTCTATACACCAAGTCACTCAGCTCCCTCATATCCTCACATGGTCTCTCCTATCATTGCTATGAGATGATACTCAACTGATTGGGCAGCTCCCGCTCAGCCCAATCAGAGCTCTTCTCTATCCTGGCACCCCAATGGTGGAACCATCTTCCCCCTGAAACTAGGACAGCAGAGTCCCTGTCCATCTTCCTGAAAATATCTGAAAACCTACTTCTAAGTGTTTTTTAAATAATACCCCTCTTTACCTATACACCCCCCCCCCAAAAAAGATAGATATTTAAAAACTTTCCTGAACAAACACTTGCACTTGACCCGCCCCCCCCACCTTTCTTGTCCTGACTTTGCTGATAAGCGACTTTATTGAAAGGTGTATTTACTATGCCTGTAATGTGGTTGTCCCACCTAGCTATCTTAAGACGAATGAACTAACTGTAAGTCACTCTACATGAGAGCATCTGCTAAATGACTGAAATGTAAACATTTTCATGTCTGATTGGCCAGTCCCATTATATCCTCCTGTCCTCTCTCTGGCCAGTCTGACTGAGCATTAAAATGGTCAATCTGCAGTTTCTACAACAATTTCCTGACTTGTAAAAATGAATGAAATCTACCAAATGATTCTTAAAAAGAATATAACTTAAACAAATGCATCATGATCTTAGTTCAACTGTCACATCCCATCTTAACCCAAATTATAAACTTGTTTTATTCCAATGTTTGTAAACAAATTAAACGTAAACAAACATTCTATAGCCTCAAAACATAGTTGAAACTATAATGTTGATATAGTCTATGAATTTGAGAGTGGTTACATTTCTCTAGCCTCATCCCTCAGCTTTTCTTTTTGAAACAGTGTTGGGGGGGAAAACATTTTTTTATTCGCGGATCTCCCCTTTAAGCTTCTCTCTCCACCAAAATGGAAAATCTCTGTTGCCCACAATGCTGAAGCGCCGTCTTCTGCGTGAGAATGAATGCAAGTGGCTGGAGTCCCTCATTCATTCTTTGGTCCCCTTTTCTCCTCACTGTGTCTCCTGCTGTGAGGACTGAGGAGAGACAGACAGAGGGGCTGCTTCTCTAAATGGTACCCAATTCCTTATATAATGCACTACCTTTGACCAGGGGCCATAGGGAACAAGGTACCATTTGGATGTAGCCAGACCTTGAGCCGGGCCAAAGGCTTTTGTCTGTCTGTGCCAGGGTGGCCAGCTCAGGGTCTGGGAAGGACACAACATCCATCCACTTACACCACCTCCCATCTTATCTCCCCATTACTTCACCTGCAGTGCTAAATAAAATGTTCTTATAAAACACAGCCAGCCTTGGTACAGTATGTTCAAAGCACGCCTAAGGCTGCTTATCAATGTTTATGTTATACAACAGATGAGAAGGACGACTGTGAAGACCTTGGATTTCTAGAAACATGAAAATAGCCTTTGACTTGAGAGCTCTGTACGATCTAATGTGTTGGGAGAGACAACCTTCAGGGGGGGGGAAGGAGATTGTTCAAACAGGCTGTGATATTTCTAATCTGTTTGATGACATTTACAATTATATTTATAAAACAACTTATCGGTTCCATTCATGTGTGGGGTAGAGGCATACAGCTGAAACTAGGCTAACACTCAACTGATGTCGTGAGACGTGGATGGCGTGACACACGGAGGTGGGGGACATCGTGAGAGCAGAGTTGGACGCCGGCACACGCGAGATACTGTCATGTGACCGATAGATACGTTGAGCAGGAAGTGTGTGTGTGTGTGTGTAGCCTATTACTCACCAGCTTCTCGTCCACGGTGATCAGTTGCGTCTCTTGTCCTGCTTTCTCTGCCAGCCTCCATCCTGTCAGGCTCACCGACCTGCAATGGCAACGCAGGAAGTTAGAACAGGGTGTTCATGGCAAAGAATCAGAGACACACACACACACCGGGCACAACATTACGTAAACAAGTTAGGAACTTCCATGACAATTAACTGTCTTGGAGGACTCAGCGGAGGAGAAGAAAGGAGGGAAGGAAACAGTGAAAGGAGACAGACGAGGGGGGAATTATTTTCCTCCCCCATTAGTTCTGTCTGGTGAGTTTCTGGCTCCTGCTTGCCTGTTAACCAGACGGACCTGCTGGATTCAACCCATATTTGACATATTTCAAAACACAGCATTTGCCCCAGCCTGCCAGGAATACCAAATGAGAGGGGTTTGGGCTGTTCAAATTATTCAATTGGTTCCATTGCACCATCAAATCAAGCCAAGCAAAAGTATCTGAACAATGTCAAATAATCCAGAACCCAGGTCTGCTGATGAGTTGACGACAGACCACACTTTATGTTGGCTCGCCGTCCAACTGTCCCCAGCTCACCGCCACCGAGTGCCTAAAGGAAGGACTGGGATGGCTCTGTGTGGAGTAGTGAACACGCTGGCTTGTCATGAAACAACCAGGAAGTCTAGCCAGTCCTGGTCAAACCATGGCGACTGAGTCAGTGGGGCAAGAACTGGGGGCGGTTCTGTGAGAAATGAACAACAAGGTGGCCTACTGGCTATTAGCTTGTCACAAAAACAGCAATGTGCCCCAGTGCCCAGCCAGGGACTGGAGCAAGCCAGGGAGGGAGATTGCCCGTCTGTGTTAGTCCATGGAAGGCCAGCCCGCTGATAGCCTGGTTAAATAAGACTAGTGAACGGGTCATATTCATTAGTGCACACCCTAGCAAAGACGTTTTGTTTACGGAAAAAATAAAATAGTTAGTAGTCCCTTGCCATTTCAGCCTGTTTGCTTCCTAGTGAATACGGCCCAGCTGAAGCGGCAGGGAAGACTCCCAAAATCTAGGGACAACATACAGGCTACAGATAACCAATCAGACATGGATAATCACACTACGGGTTCTTTGAATTTAAAAAATGTATGAGTTTAGAGAATAGGCCTAGCATAAAATGTTTTTACAGGTATGTTTCCATGGCAAAGCTAGACGTGAATCACCCTTTTCATATGTAGAGTGAAACGGGAAACATTTGAGTACGTTTACATGCACATTAATAACCAGATAAACTGATTATGACAGTAGGCAGATGGAGATCACACCTCTGGAGTCACACCCCCTCTAACTGACCACTCTCAAGAGGAAAGTCACATGGTCGGACCTGCTGGTTGACAACCTACACAACCTGGGAACTGGGATGGAATAGGACGGCACAGAGATCCAGATGTCACAGCATTGCGCTCCAAGGAGATGGCGGAGACGAGTGAGACTATAACACGATCAAGTTATCTAGCTAAAGGTTTTGCTGAGTTGTTAAGTTAAAAGGCCATGTTTCACTTTAACCCCCCCCCCCCCCCCCAAACAATAATGAGTAGTCCACATGTGCGAATCTGATCCATCACTTTATTTATCCAACATTGTAAATTGGAGATATCATAGATTATATACACTTCTGGGCTGCAGGCGCACTATATAAAAAAAAACTGAAATAGAACGTTGTCCAGGCTTGACGTAGAATCAAGTGAATACTATTGGAACGCTGAGCCATTGACTGCACCAGACGGTAGTATGCTAGTGGGTTTCTTTTGACAATGAAGCACAGGACTACAGACGTATCGTTTTAAACCTAGAAGACCTATAGACGGGAGTAGGCAAGAAGGACTAGTAACGTTTAGTTGGTCAGAGAAGTATGGCAAGGAGCCACGGTGAGTGTCTTTGGTAACTAGCTAACCAACTAGGCAGCTGCATTTTACACTTTAGCCTAAGTTAGATAATTATCATAAAGCATTATTACCTAGCTAGCTACAGTAGCTAAATATCTGGCAGATGTAAAGTGAGCAGGATCGTGAGTCGTCAGAAACAATGCTTATTGGCTAGCTAGCTAGCTAGCTCACGTTAGCGATTAATGCCTACAGATGTAACTCGGGAAGTGAAGCCTACATCCTGAATTAAGCAATCGTTAACACTTCCAGAATTAACATGGTTATCATTTAGCTAGCTAGCCGCCTAGGCTAATCACCCTATTTGAAGCAGTTTGGCTGCAACATTAGCCCGGCCTCACAGGCTGCAGCTGGCTAAACTAGCAGCTAACTAGTCAAATAAGGGGCACGTTGTCGTTTATGTCATGATGGAATAAGTCAAGGTGGTAATTGTTAGTGAAATTATACGTGGTGCCTTCATATAAATAATAGCTATAAAATGTACATGGATGCCATGTAATTTGTCATAACCTTTATCACAAAATGTTGTGCATATTAAAAAAATAAATTAAAAGTTAGCAGCGCTGTTGGGTTATTAGTTACCACAGCCACAAAGTAAAAATTGGCCAATTCGTAAAAATCCATGGGGGAAAATATGTTTTTGGTCTTAATTTAAAAGGTTCAGTATAAGGTTAGTCTAAACGTTTTTTAAATCAGATTCTAAGTAGAGAAAATATAGAAGGGGGGGGGGGGTGTATGACTTTGTGGCTGTGGTAACTAGTGATGACAGCTCTGACGTCATTTACAGGCATGAATCACGCATCCAGGTCAAGGCTTGCTATCAGAAGGAACATGAAGCCCACCGTGCTATCAGCAGGTCAGCAGGACCATGGACCACTCCGTGCTATCAGCAGGTCAGCAGGAACATGGACCACTCCGTGCCAGTAAGTCATGATATAATTGTTTCCTTCACATTGCATTACCCAGGCTGTATCACAACCGGACGTGATTGAGAGTCCTTTAGGGCGGCCCAGTGTCGTCTGGGTTTGGCGGTCATAAGAATTTGTCGTCATCTGACCTGCCTAGTTAAATAAATAAATATACAGTTTCAAGAGTTAATACTACACTCATAAGGAGTGGAGAAGCCCTAGGCCCCATACAACATTCTACTCCTGGAGTAAATTCCTGTCAGAGAGACCAATTAGAGGGTCAGTCGGGAGGCCCAGGGCCAGTGGAGACCGATTAGAGGGGTAGTCGGGAGGCCCTGAGCCAGTGGAGACCAATTAGAGGGTTAGTCGGGAGGCCCTGAGCCAGTGGAGACCGATTAGAGGGTTAGTCGGGAGGCCCTGAGCCAGTGGAGACCGATTAGAGGGTTAGTCGGGAGGCCCTGGGCCAGTGGAGACCAATTAGAGGGTTAGGCAGGAGGCCCTGAGCCAGTGGAGACCGATTAGAGGGTTAGCCAGGAGGCCCTGAGCCAGTGGGAGGTCAGGGGTGAGAGCTCTCTTTCAAGCACACCCATTACCTCTATCCATCTCTCCCCAGGTACTACAGAGAAAGAGACCTCTAGAGCCTTCTGACCCACTACCTGCGATCTCTCCAGAGCACAGAGACGTAAGCTCCATTCATAATAGTAAACCTCCTTCACTGCGTAAACCTCCTGCACTGCGTAAACCTGTGTAAACCTCCTGCACCGCGTAAAACCTCCTGCACCGCGTAAAACCTCCTGCACCGCGTAAAACCTCCTGCACCGCGTAAAACCTCCTGCACCGCGTAAAACCTCCTGCACCGCGTAAAACCTCCTGCACCGCGTAAAACCTCCTGCACCGCGTAAAACCTCCTGCACCGCGTAAAACCTCCTGCACCGCGTAAAACCTCCTGCACCGCGTAAAACCTCCTGCACTATGGCAGTCTGCTTGTGTGATGCCAGCATATTATCCAGGGTCAAGGGTTGACAGGATTCACTGTACTCACTCCATCTCATGCTCTCTCCTCCCTGTAATAAGTTCAAGACTTATGAAATCTAACATGTGTCCATCCCTCTGTCCCCAGGTGAGTCTGCTGGGTTATGGAACTCCAGAGCAGCACATCAACAAACCTGCCACACGGTTGTCACCTATCCACGTTCTACAGACACATTTTGGGGATGACCAAATGCAATTGTTTTTTTCATATAAACAACTAATATAAGTCCATGTGACAGCATGCAGTGGTCTGATAGGGAGATTAAAATAGATGCATTATCTACCTTTCATAACTGCATATGTTGCTGAACAAATCAACCCTTTTGTTTGGGTCATTGAGCATTGAGTGTAACAGAGAGACTGCTGCTGTTCTCCCAGGTAAGGACCTTGCTTCCGCACAATTGGTCCAGCATCGTCCGGGTTAGGGGAGGGTTTGGCCGAGGGGTAGGCCGTCATTGTAAATAAGATTTTGTTCTTAACTGACTTGCCTAGTTAAATAAAGGTTTCAATAAAATAACTCCAGGGTCCTGTAGTGAAAGACCGCTATGTAATATTGATCTAGGAACAGCTCCCCCTTTGTCAATGGAATCATTCATTGTGATATAAAAGAAAAAGGCTAAACTGATCCTAAATCAGTACTCCTACTCTGAGGCGCCCTGGTCTGTCTGCATTGCTGCTTTTCTAGTGATTTAACTCCCATTGAATCACCACCAAAAACACTAAGAATTATCCTAGTCAGTAACTTGGCTGACTAAAAAAACGTAGTTTTCCCATCTACGTAACATTGCAAAAAAAAAAAAAAAAAAATGCAACTTTGTCCAAAAAAAATGATGCAGAAAAGTTCAAACATGTTTTTGGTCACTTCTAGATTAGACTACTGCCATGCACTATTCGTCGACTACCCGGATAAAGCACAAAATAAACTTCAGTTAGTGCTAAACACGGTAGAATCTTGACTAGAACCCCCCTCCAAAATAATGTGATCACATTACTCCAGTGCTAGCCTCTACACTGGCTTCCCATTATGGTGTAATGGCAAGTCTACAAAGCATTACATGGACTTGCTCCTATCTATCTTTCTGATTTGGTCCTGCCGTACATACCTACACGTACGCTACGTTCACAAGACACAGGCCTCCTTACTGTCCCTAGAATTTCTAAGTTTTCTCTTATAGAGCTGCATTTTTATGAAATGGTCTGCCTATCCATGTGAGAGATGCAGACTCGGTCTTGATCTTTAAGTCTTCACTCAAGACTCATCTCTTCAGTAGGTCCTATGATTGAGTGTAGTCTGGCCCAGGGGTGTGAAGGTGAAAGGAAAGGCACTGGAGCAACAAACCGTCCTTGCTGTCTCTGCCTGGCCGGGTTCCCTCCTCTCCACTGGGATTCTCTGCCTCTAACCCTATTACGAGGGCTGAGTCACCGCCAATGTCTTCACTAGTTGAACATGTTATTAATCCAACTACGTGAAAGTCCTTAGGTGTGTTTGAATACTAACTACACTAACATACTATTGGCAACAGAAATTTAATATGTAGTATACAAGCAGTGGACAGTATTTGCGTACTTTTAGGGACCATAATGCAATTCTTCCAAAAATGGGCTTGGCTTCACTACATTTTCAAATTTGAAGAAAATATGCAGCCGAAGTCTGATACAAATTCATTGCTTTAACTGATTATGACAAATGTTAATAAAATGTTGAGCAATGTAATAATGTAATGACTTTTCAGATAAGTTACATGTTATGTTGGCTGACAATTTGTTAGCTACGCTATCCTTACGACTGGCATAGCATTACAGCAGTATGTACCGGTATGTTAGCTACACTATCCTTACGACTGGCATAGCATTACAGCAGTATGTACCGGTATGTTAGCTACACTATCCTTACGACTGGCATAGCATTACAGCAGTATGTACCGGTATGTTAGCTACTCTATCCTTACGACTGGCATAGCATTACAGCAGTATGTACCGGTATGTTAGCTACGCTATCCTTACGACTGGCATAGCATTACAGCAGTATGTACCGATATGTTAGCTACGCTATCCTTACGACTGGCATAGCATTACAGGAGTATGTACCGGTATGTTAGCTACGCTATCCTTACGACTGGCATAGCATTACAGCAGTATGTACCGGTATGTTAGCTACGCTATCCTTACGACTGGCATAGCATTAGAGCAGTATGTACCGGTATGCTAGCTAGCTACCAAACGTTAGTTGGCTAATAATACATCAAACTTGCCAGTATATTAACTATATGCTAACTACCCAAAGTGTATTGAATTGATTCTTCACGTCATTCTTAGCTTAGCGACATAGTCGTAATGCATTTGTAAATTCGCTCTGGCTATCTACACCGATTTCAGAGCACTCTCATCTGAGTGTGCCAGAGAGCAGAATAACGAATGAATTTACGAGCGCTCAACACCCATTGAATATGGCCGGTGTCAGTAAATGTCGGCAAAAAAAGCGTAATTAAATTGTTGCCAAAGTCACCAATAGGGTTGCAAAAGGTCGGAAACTGTTAAATGTACGTAATCTTTTCTGAAAATTTCCATGGGAAGTTAAGCCCTGGAATTTGGGGGATTTCGCTAAAATTCATTAAAAAAAGTTTGCTTATTAAAGTGAACCTTTTGGTGTGGGATACACATAAGGCAATTCTAGATCTTGTGGCATATTTTGGTTAAACTATCCAATTCCATGGAATTGCAACCCTCTGCAAGCACAGTGCGTTCTTCCATCACATGTGCAGTGCACTCTTCCATCACATGTGCAGTGCACTCTTCCATCACATGTGCAGTGCACTCTTCCATCACATGTGCAGTGCACTCTTCCATCACATGTGCAGTGCACTCTTCCATCACATGTGCAGTGCACTCTTCCATCACATGTGCAGTGCACTCTTCCATCACATGTGCAGTGCACTCTTCCATCACATGTGCAGTGCACTCTTCCATCACATGTGCAGTGCACTCTTCCATCACATGTGCAGTGCACTCTTCCATCACATGTGCAGTGCACTCTTCCATCACATGTGCAGTGCACTCTTCCATCACATGTGCAGCTGATTCTCAAGATCTTGCACACTAATGAGATGCTATTGAGCCCACACTACTACACTGTCTGAGCCAAGGGCTACATGCTTTCTGGTAAGTTTTGATTACAATAATGGGTGGGGTGAAGATATTTTATATGACATACATTATTTTGTGTTAACTAGTAAATAGTGGCCTACAGCAAATTGTTTTTAAATCATTTCTAATTTGTTAACAATTTCTGCTAGTTAGTTTTTGCTATCATGTGGGTTTTAGCTTGCTTGAGCCTGCTAACTGAGGGGTGTTAATTCACCTGTTTCCATACACGTTTCATTTTAAAACATTTACAGTTGAAGTCGTAAATTTACATACACCTTACCCACACCTACATACACCTTATACATTTAAACTCAGTTTCACAATTCCTGACATTTAATCCTAGTAAAAATTCCATGTCTTAGGTCAGTTAGGATCACCACTTTATTTTAAGAATGTGAAATGTCATAATAATAGTAGAGAGAATGATTTATTTCAGCTTTTATTTCTTTCATCACAATCCCAGTGGGTCAGATGTTTACATACACTCAATTGGGATTTGGTAACATTGCCTTTAAATTGTTTAACTTGGGGCAAATGTTTCGGGTAGCCTTCCGCAACCTTCCCACAATAAGTTGAGTGAATTTTGGCCCATTCCTCCTGACAGAGCTGGTATAAATGAATCAGGTTTGTAGGCCTCCTTGCTTGCACACGCTTTTTCAGTTGTGTCCACACATTTTCTATAGGTCAGGGCTTTGTGATGGCCACTCCAATACCTTGAATTTGTTGTCCTTAAGCCATTTTGCCGCAACTTTGGAAGTATGCTTGGGGTCATTGTCCACTTGCAAGACCCATTTGCGACCAAGGTTTAACTTCCTGATTGATGTCTTGAGGATGTTGCTTCAATATATCCACAATTTTAATCCCTCATGCCATCTATTTTGTGAAGTGCACCAGTCCCTCCAGTAGCAAAGCACAACATGATGCTGCCACCCCCATGAATCACAGTTGGGATGGTGTTCTTCAGCTTGCAAGCCTCCCCCTTTTTCCTCCAAACATAACGATGGTTGTTATGGCCAAACAGAGGACATTTCTCCAAAAAGTACAATCTTTGTCCCTATGTGCAGTTGCAAACCGTAGTCTGGCTTTTTTATGGCGGTTTTGGAGCAGTGGCTTCTTCCTTGCTGAGCGGCCTTTCAGGTTATGTTGATATAGGACTCGTTTTCCTGTGGATATTGATACTTTTGTACCTGTTTCCTCCAGCATCTTCACAAGATCCTATGCTGTTGTTCTGGGATTGATTTGCACTTTTCACAGCAAAGTACGTTCATCTCTAGGAGACAGAACCAGTCACCTTCCTGAGCGGTATGACAGCTGCGTGGTCCCATGGTGTTTATACGTGTGTACTATTGTTTGTACAGATGAATGTGGTACCTTCAGGTGTTTGAAAATTGCTCCCATGGATAAACCTGATTTGTGTAGGTCTAAGAAAAAAAAGGAAAAAAAAGAGGTCTTGGCTGATTTCCTCATGATGTCAAGCTAAGAGGCACTGCGTTTGAAGGTAGGCCTTGAAATACATCCACAGGTACACCTCCAATTGACTCAAATGATGTCAATTAGCCTATTAGAAGCCTTGACATCATTTTCTGGAATCTTCCAAGCTGTTTAAAAGCACAGTCAACTTAGTGTATGTAAACTTCTGACCCACTGGAATTGTGATACAGTGAGTCATAAGTGAAATAATCTGTCTGTAAACAATTGTTGGAAAAAGTACTTGTCATGCACAAAGTAGATGTCCTAACCGACTTGCCAAAACTATAGTTGGTTAACAAGAAATTTGTGGAGTGGTTGAAAAACGAGTTTTAATGACTCCAACCTAAGTGTATGTAAACTTCAACTGTATTTTTCAAAGGAGTTGTTTAATCTAACTGCTTAACTATTTATCTGTACATGGAATTGTATTTCGTTTTTTTTACTCTTTTTTCTCATCTTTACAGGAAAATGCCACGGGCACTATGATGTGTGGAGACATTTCACTGCAGCAAATGTAGAAGGAAAAGCTGTGTACATTTGCAAATACTGTGGCAAATCATATGTGAAGAACGCAACACAAAGATGCGGAATCATCTGGCCAAGTGCATAAAGTTCCCTCAGCGCTCACAACAAGCAACCTCTGACAAAAGTCTATTTAAGGTGAAAATGATGAATCAGACATCTTATCGATAGCAACAGCTCATGGTCCTCCTGGAATCAGAAGTTTTTTTGACTCAATGGAGGAACATAGTCAGAGAAATTCTGATCAATGTCTTGCTCGAGCTGTGTATGCAACTTGTTCACCTCATGCTCACAGGCAATGTGTATTGGAAGAGATTTCTGAATGTTCTTTGCCCAGCATACACCCCTCCAACCAGACATGCTTTGTCTACTAATTTGCTGGATGCAGAGTTCAACAGAGCTCAAGTGAAGGTCCACAAATCATAGAGAAAGCAGACTGTATTGCAATCATCTCTGATGGGTGGTCGAATGTTCGTGGGCAAGGAATAATTAACTACATCTCCTCCCCTCAACCAGTATTCTACAAGAGCACAGACACAAGGGACAACAGACATTGCAGATGAGCTGAAGGCAGTCATCAATGACCTTGGAACACAGAAGGTATTTGCACTGGTGACAGACAATGCTGTGAACATGAAGGCTGCTTGGTTTAAAGTGGAGGAGTCCTAGCCTCACATCATACCCATTGGCTGTGCTGCTCATGCATTGAATCTGCTCCTCAAGGACATCATGGCACTGAAAACAATGGATACACTCTACAAGAGAGCCAAGGAAATGGTTAGGCATGTGAAGGGTCATCAAGTTATAGCAGCAATCTACCTCACCAAGCAAAGTGAGAAGAATAAGAGCACCACATTAAAGCTGCCCATAACACCCATTGGGGTGGTGTTGTCATGTTTAGTCTCCTGGAGGGGAAGGAGTCTCCAAGAAATGGCCATATCACAGTCTGCCGATATGGACAGCAACATCAAGAGGATCCTCCAGGATGATGTATTTTGGGAGAGCGTGGTAAGCAGCCTGAAACTCCTGAAACCTATAACAGTAGCCATTGCACGGATTGAGGGAGACAATGCCATCCTGTCTGATGTTCATACTCTGCTTGCAGATGTTAGAGAATAAATCCATACAGCCCTGACCACTTCACTGTTGCTCCAAGCAGAGGAAACTGCAGTTCTGAAATACATCAAAAAGTGTGAAGACTTCCGCCTGAAGCCCATACACGCCGCAGCGTACATGTTGGACCCCAAGCATGCTGGCAAGAGCATCCTGTCTGGTGCAGAGATCAACAAGGCCTATGGTGTCATCGCTACCGTGTCTCATAAATTTGAGGCTTTTTGAGCCTGACAACGAGCCATCCTCAACAAGGTTGGAAAGTGAGTGAAGATGAGGCCTCAGAGTCTGATGTTCAAGAGGTGGACATTGAGGTGTCCAGGGAGAAGACATGGAATCCTGAGAGTAAGACAACCAAAGCTTTAGTTTCTAAACCATCATTTTACAGATGTTGAAAAGGTTTTTGGGAGATGCGATGGATCATTGGGTATCACTCAATATTCCCTTTTGTTGTTCAGTGAAATCATCCCATGTGTAGAGTCAACTCAATTAAAGTTCAATTTGTAATAATTGTTTTAAAATTTATATTGGAAGGATTTAATCATTTGCAATTATGTCTACTTATGATAAGGTAAAAGGTTTATGTTTGTCTCCATATGATATGGTAAATATATCCAATGTAAAAAAATATATCCATTTAAATGGTATTCATATTAATTCCCATATATTCCCGTTAATTCCAACGGAAAGTTTTCACCTCTGAATATTCCCCAAAATGTGCAAGCCTCGTCACCAACGCTCTGGATAACATGTAAACAGCCTAGTCAGCTCGGCTAGGGCGAGTAAAATGGTCAGAGTGAGGTGTTCTCTCATTTGTGTCTGGAAGTAGCTAGCAAGTTAGCTTGGGTGCTTGACTGTCGTTGTGAGGTCAGAACGGCGATAGCGAAACGCTCTCTGAATTTACCAACGGACGATCTGACAATTTATGAACACCCAGAGCGCACTCTGTCACTCCAGATTGAATTGACAAACACACAAAGTCATAAAATGTCTAGCTATTAATTTGCTATGCTAACAAGCGGTTGCATAGCAACAGCATCAACTTCCAGTAGACAGGCGAAGTGCTTAGGACACTCAACTGAAAGAATACCGTTCATTTACAGTATACTAAAATTAACTAATAGTATAAAGTACGTAGCATACAGTATGTCATTATGGGTATTCGAACGCAGCTCTTGTGAAAGTGACACGTTTTCATTTTCGTCAAACTAATTTTGGTGCTTTCAAGACAACTGGGAAGTCGGAACAATAAGAGGTAAAATAATGACTTCCGGTCAGAAAGTAGGAGCTATATAAAGATGCCAGAGTTCCCGAGTTGGATGACCATTCAAAGCAATTTTTCCCAGTCGGAGCTCGTTTATATTTTGAGTTCCCAGTTGTCTTGAACCCACTGAAGTAAGAAGTTGGACATTTCCGAGTTCAGTTGTTTTGAACGCTGCATTTCTATCTAACGAGTGACATTGATTTGACGGCCTGCACAGGCGTAGTTCGGTGCGAGCCGACCGTTAGACCAGATTACCTTATTCTGCGTATGAATTTAGCTAGCCAACGACGACATGACATCGCATACAAACATGATCGCTGATTTTTTATAGGTGAAGCAATTTCTACCCATCTTCATACTGTACTGTCTTTGCTGCTAACTAGCTAGTTAACACATTTAAAGGACACACGCAGCTAGCTAACGTTAACACTAGCTATTAACTCCTAACTAGCTATGCCTTACTTACACTGCCTTTCACAAAACCAATACATCCATCCATACTCATCACTGTAAATATCCCAAGAACACATCATGAAACGTAACTTGTGTTGTTGTTTGTGCTGAGCTAAATAGCTAGCTAGCAAAAGTAAACCAATGACACATGCATAAACTAGCTAACAATGGCATGTTATGACGGATAGGAGGTTAGAACCTCGTTGTGCGATAGAAATATGACTAACAAAATAAAAACATAATTACCTGACAGGATTCAGGAATACTTTAGTGGCTGTATTTAGCAGGGAACCCCGTCCCAAACCTAGAAGTGACATTGAGGACGCCATGATTCTGTCAACAGCTAATATGTACGGAGTCCGGGAAGGTAAAAAAAAATATAGAGCTGCTGCTGCTGGGCTTCTTCTTTAAGTTTTATTGGCGAATTGCAACCAACAAACGTATACATCGCCACCTACTGTTCTGGAGTATTGGACCGGTCGCGACCTATCTATACCACTATATTGTATTTTTTATTTTATTTAACCAGGCCAGTCAGTTAAGAACAAATTCTTATTGAACTGAACTGCCTAGTTCAGGGGCAGGATGATTCGATCTAGCAACCTTTTGGTTACTGACCCAATGCTCTAACCACTAGGCTACCTGCCGCCCCTATAAACTAACCCTGAATTTCAAATCAAATAATTCCCATCCAACCTCTCTGACCCTGTCAAACAACCTCTCCCTTTTTACACCATACATTTCACAAGATAATAATGTTCAACCGTTTCCTCTACCATACATCCATTACACATTCCAGTACCATGTTTCCCTATCAATTTCAAAGATGAATTCAATCCCGTATGCACTAACCTTATCATACACAACATAACCTCCTCCCTTCAGTTCCCATTATATGACATTATCTCCTGTACAGATTTCCTTGTACTATAAAAAATATCTGCCCTTACTACAGTACTTTCTTCCCATCGTCTCTGCCAGCAATCTAACCCATTTTTACCGAATCAATGTTTTAATTTCCCATCTACCCAACTCCACGTGTATATCCATAATATAATTTTTCACTGCTCTTTTTGCTATTATATCTACTATATAATGTCTATTAGCTCCTGTATGAGCTGGAATCCAACATAACTGAGTTTCAATACCATGTCTTTGTAACCCCAAGAACAGCATCATTATTTCTACCCATAAATCCTCACTCCTCTGATTTTCCAGATCTTAAACTACACAAAACTGATGCAGAGTCTGAACATATTACTACTCTTCGTGGTTGCTCCTCCTCTATCCATTGCAATCCAACAATTATCACAACCATTTCTGTTGAATATGCAGATAAATCATTAGTCACTCTTATGCATAGATTAACATCAAACTCAGGAATAAACACACCTTGCTCCTGTCTTCCCATTCATGGGATCCTTTGAACAGTCTGTATACACTGCAAGACAAGAATACAACTGATTACTAATATATTGATCCACTATTGTTTCTACATGATCTTCTTCACACCACTGTTTGTTTTCTTCTGTCAGGCTATGACCAACATGTGGTCTTGTATAAAACCACAGTGGCACATTTCCTATTGCCACAGATGGCCCAATAACAATATCTCTGAGTACATATTCATCAACCTTTCATCCAAACTCTCGCCCAAAACACTTCTTTTGATATCGTTTATATTCCCAACAGTCTTCCAGTACTGTCAGTGTAAGATGATCTACCGTACTACCCTTCAGTCTTTCACAGTATGCCAGGGCTAGCTTAACTCATCTAAGGGATAGGGGCATTTCCCCAGTATACACTTATAAATCCTCTACCGGTGTAGTTTTAAATGCGTCATCGCACATCCTGAGTGACCTTGCTTGCATCCTATCAAGGCGCAACAACGATGTAAAAGCTGCAGAACCATTTACAAAGCACTTATAATCTATGGACGATCTCATCAAAGTACGATAAAATATTCAGTAAAGATTGCCTATCTGCCCCCCCCCCACCCCCCCCCACTCAATCATGACCAAATATTGTCCTCATAAGATGTAATACTTTCTTACATTCAGTCTCAATAAATGTAAATATGTCCCCAGCTTTTCATCAAACCATAGGCCCCAAATACTTACAATTCTGTTACCCTTTCCAGTCGTTCTTCATTTAATTGAACACTGACATCTTCCTTAGTCTTTTTGTTCGTGAACAACATATGGCAATATTTAACTAAAGATAACTTGAAACCCCATTATAAGGATCATTCCTCTACTGCTACAACATCACCTTGCGATTTCTCTAGTAAATAAGGAATATTCCTTCCCCTTTTCCAAATGGCACCATCATCGGCATATAACTCCGCCCCTATACCATGTCCGATATCCCCAAAGATATCATCACTCATCAACGTGAATAAGATGGGACTAATAGCACTACCCTGTGGAGTTCCATTTTCCACCTCATATTCTCTTGATAACTCCAATCCCACACTTACCTGGAAGGTTTGGTCAAACAAGAAATCCATAATCCATTTATACATTCTCCCACTAATACCCATTCCATTCAATTTAATCAGTAGACCTTCTTGCCACATTGTATCACATGCTTTTTCAATATCAAAATATACTATTGACATCACTTACTTCATTGCCAAAGCTCTGGTCACCTCAGCATTCCAGGTGAAGCTGGTTGAGAGAATGCCAAGAGTGTGCAAAGCTGTCATCAAGGCAAAAGGTGGCTACTTTGAAGAATCTAAAATCTATTCTGATTTGTTTAACACTTTTTTGGTTACTACATGATTCCATATGTGTTATTTCATAGTTTTGATGTCTTCGCTATTATTCTACAATGTAGAAAATAGTAAAAAAACATTTTTTTACTGGAATGAGCAGCTGTGTCCAAACTTTTGACTGGTACTGTACGTTGGTACATGAATGGGAAATAATCACTACCTATCGTGGATTATATTTTCACATCCCACTCACATAGACCGGCAACAGAGGAGGACAGCAATGTAAGATCTAAACATGACGATGTACCTCTAGTCACATTTACCCGTGTCCCCCAACCATCATTTATACAAACTAGTCCCCTCCGCTCCATAAAGTCTTCAGCCACTAAACCATTGGCATCTGTGGTATTGCTGCCCCACAGGCTGTTATGCGCATTGATATGTCAAATCAAATCAAATTTTATTTGTCACATACACGCGGTTAGCAGATGTTAATTTGAGTGTAGCGAAATGCTTGTGCTTCTAGTTCCGTCCATGCAGTAATATCTAACAAGTAATCTAACCTAACAATTTCACAACTACCTTATACACACAAGTGTAAAGGAATGAAAATATATGAATGAGTGATGGCCAAACGGCATAGGCAAGATGCAGTAGATGGTATAGAGTACAGTATATACATATGAGATGAGTAATGTAGGCTATGTAAACATTATAAAGTGGCATTGTTTAAAGTGGCTAGTGATACATTTATTACATCAATACTTCCATTATTAAAGTGGCTAGAGAGTTGAGTCAGAATGTTGGCAGCAGCCACTCAATGTTAGTGATGGCTGTTTAACAGTCTTAATGGCCATGAGATAGAAGCTGTTTTTCAGTCTCTCGGTCCACACCATATCTCCTTATCACCTGAACAGGATCTTGGAACTATGTCTAATTCAGATACAGAGATGGGCTTACAAGGACTATAGTAATCAAACAATGTGATATTACACCCCCCCCCCTCCCCCCCTTCTCTACAAATCTCCACTGCCACACATTCATGTTCTTTGAAATCATGAATCTCTCTATGTGCTACACCTTCTTTGATAAATATAGCACACCCCATCACCCCGAACACTCCCTTCTATCACTTCTCACAGAGATAAACCCAGGTATAATATAATCCATCTGAGGTTTAAACCATGTTTCTTGTATACACGCCACGTCCGGTAAAACATCTAAATCATGTGTAAACTTCTTACATTCTTGTCCATTGGCTATCAAACTCCTCGCATTCCATTGGACAACAAGGAACACCATGATAGTATTTATTATCCTGATCATCATTTGAATTCTGGTTCAGCATCCGATGTACACTGTATATCTGATCAATTTGATGTTATTTTAATGGGAAAAAAAAAAAGTGCTTTTCTTTCAAAAACAAGGACATTTCTAAGTGACCCCAAACTTTTGAATGGGTTTGGGGTCAATTAGAAATGTCCTTGTTTTTGAAAGAAAAGCAACTTTTTTTTGTCTATTAAAATAACATCAAATTGATCAGAAATACAGATTCAGGGTAATTTAACATTCCCTGTATGGGAGTTTACTTTTCTTTTGTAAATGTTTTACCCCCCCGTCCAGTTCCATCTGGCGACAATACACCTTTTAAGTGTAGTTCACCATAAAACTCAAAAAATAAGAAGAAAGTACAGAAAGTGTTGCATGCTGAAGCAAAGAAGTGATAGAGGAAGATGGATACCGGGTGATGGATTGTGAGAGGATCCCTGTGAGTTGGCAGAGACCAGAGAGAGTGATAGAGGAAGATGGATGCAGGGTGAGAGATCATGAGAGGATCCCTGTGAGTAGGCAGAGACCAGAGAGAGTGATAGAGGAAGATGGATCATGAGAGGATCCCTGTGAGTAGGCAGAGACCAGAGAGAGTGATAGAGGAAGATGGATACAGGGTGAGGGATCGTGAGAGGATTCCTGTGAGTAGGCAGAGACCAGAGAGAGTGATAGAGGAAGATGGATACAGGGTGAGGGATTGTGAGAGGATCCCTGTGAGTAGGCAGAGACCAGAGAGAGTGATAGGAAGAATGTGTGCTTCAGTAAGGTGGGCTTTTTAGCATTTATAGCCATGGTTGTCAATTATACTGCCGAAATGGATTGGAATTGAAAGAAAATAGAGGTTGTGATGGAAGCGGCAGAGAAGTACTTGTGATTCCGGGGATTTATTGCAGAACAGTTGCAGAGGTGTTGAGTGGTAGTGTCCTGTCCTCTCAGACCGTCGGTCTGGAGTAGAATTAGACAGGGTTAAATAGTGGACAAGGTGGTGTGTTTTTTTTAGAGGGCTAATAGTTGACAAGGAAATGTTCCTTTTCCCTTTTCTCAGTTTGTATTACCGTATCCAGAATGTAATGTAGTTAGGCCGTGAATGGCCTCACACACCAGTACAGTAGGTGGCGGTGTATGCACCTAAAAGTTGGATGTGATCCACCAAAACAAATCCTAAAGAAGAAGAAGACGACGACTACGAAGCCCAGTAGTAGTCGGTGGTGGTCGAAAAGTGGGAACAAGCTGTTTTGTTTGTTGCACAACTGTACTGTGACGGGGTCGGCATGGCGGACAATTCAGATGGCAGCATTCGGACAATTGATAACGATAACGATGACGAAACCAGTGATGATCAGCTATTTACACCTGTTGTAAAATAGGCGGATCAGGACTAAGATAAATCACAATGAGGGATGAATACTGCTGGGGAAACAACGAGTAGTACTGAGAGTATACTTTTAAAAAGACTACCCTAGACACACTGGTCAGAGTAGAAGGTTATAAAGTTATGGTAGTGTTCCCAGAGCCAGCAAGAAAGTACTTCAACCCTTTCCATTAAAAAACAAAACAATTAGGAAGGTCCTGACAACGGGAAGGTCCTGATCTTTGCAAATAGTAAAATCCAGCATAAGAAAGTTTTTGAAATTGAACACTCAATGGGGGGGGGGGGGGGGGGGGGGGGGGTGAATTGTCACATTCCCCGGGCTATGTCTAAACGGAGAGGATGCCAGTGGAAATTACAATGGAAGAAGTTAAGGCTTCTCTGAAAGGAGGAAAAGCAGAAAGACTACAACTGTCCTGTTACAATTTGAAGGGAATCTGCCGAATGGGGTGCAGTTAGGATCACTCAGTTATCCTGTTAGAGAGTATGTGCCGCCTCCACTTCCGTGCCAACGGATGAGGCATGTTGCTCATGTGTCCAAAGGTAAAAATGAGATGTGCAAAGTGTGGTGGGGAATCAACGAGAAATGTATGCTAAAGGTAAATGTTGTAACTGTGACGGAGAACATAGTGCAGCATGTGGAGGATGTGAAGTACAACAGAAAGCCATGGGAACGCAGAGGTATAAAACAAATGACAAACAATGTATCCTATGTTGAGGCTGTTCAGAATAACAAAACTGGTGCTCAAAATGCTCCAGATACAACAGAACAGGACACCAGTGGAACCACGGCAGAATGTTAATACAACAGATAATGGCCGCTCCGAGGACACCAGTGCAACCTCAGCAGAATGTTAATACAACAGATAATGGCCGCTCCGAGGACACCAGTGGAACCTCGGCAGAATGTTAATAGAACAGATAATGGCCGCTCCGAGGACACCAGTGGAACCTCGGCAGAATGTTAATAGAACAGATAATGGCCGCTCCGAGGACACCAGTGGAACCTCGGCAGAATGTTAATAGAACAGATAATGGCCGCTCCGAGGACACCGGTGGAACCTCGGCAGAATGTTAATACAACAGATAATGGCCGCTCCGAGGACACCGGTGGAACCTCGGCAGAATGTTAATACAACAGATAATGGCCGCTCCGAGGACACCGGTGGAACCTCGGCAGAATGTTAATACAACAGATAATGGCCGCTCCGAGGACACCGGTGGAACCTCGGCAGAATGTTAATACAACAGATAATGGCCGCTCCGAGGACACCGGTGGAACCTCAGCAGAATGTTAATACAACTGATAATGGCCGCTCCGAGGACACCGGTGTTGGCCCATTCCTCCTGACAGAGCTGGTGTAACTGAGTCAGGTTTGTAGGCCTCCTTGCTCGCACATGCTTTTTCTGTTCTGCCCAAAAACTTTCCACAGGATTGAGGTCAGGGCTTTGTGATGGCCACTCCAATACCTTGACTTTGTTGTCCTTAAGCCATTTTGCCACAACTTTGGAAGTATGCTTGTCCATTTGGAAGACCCATTTGCGACCAAGCTTTAACTTCCTGAACAATGTCTTGACATGTTGCTTCAATATATCCACATCATTTTTCTATTCCTCATGATACCATCTATTTTGTGAAGTGCACCAGTCCCTCCTGCAGCAAAGCACCCCCACAACATGATGCTGCCACCCCTGTGCTTCACGGTTGGGATGGTGTTCTTCGGCTTGCAAGCCTCCCCCTTTTTTCTCCAAACATAATTATGGTCATTATGGCCAAACAATTATATTTTTATTTCATCAGACAGGAGGACATTTCTCCAAAAAGTACAATCTTTGTCCCAATGTGCAGTTGCAAACCGTAGTCTGGCTTTTTTTATGGCGGTTTTGGAGCAGTGGCTTCTTCCTTGCTGAGCGGCCTTTCAGGTTATGTCAATATCGGACTCGTTTTACTGTGGATATAAATACTTTTGTACCCGTTTCCTCCAGCAACTTCACAAGGTCCTTTGCTGTTGTTCTGGGATTGATTTGCACTTTTTGCACGAAAGTACATCTCCAGGAGACAGAAAGCGTCTCCTTCCTGAGCGGTATGATGGCTGCGTGGTCCCATGATGTTTATACTTGCGTACTATTGTTTGTACAGATGAACGTGGTACCTTCAGGCGTTTAGAAATTGCTCCCAAGGATGAACCAGACTTGTGGAGGTCTACAATTTTTTTTCTGAGGTCTTGGCTGATTTCTTTTGATTTTCCAATGATATCAAGCAAAGAGGCACTGAGTTTGAAGGTATGCCCTAAAATACATCCACAGGTACACCTCCAATTGACTCAAATTATGTCAATTAGCCTATCAGAAGCTTCTAAAGCCTTGACATAATTTTCTGGAATTTTCCAAGCCGTTTAAAAGCACAGTCATCTTAGTGTATGTAAACTTCTGACCCACTGGAATTGTGATAGTGAATTGTAAGTGAAATAGACTGTTTGTAAACAATTGTTGAAAAAATGACTTGTGTCATGCACAAAGTAGATGTCCTAACCGACTTGCCAAAACTATAGTTTGTTAACAAGAAATTTGTGGAGTGGTTGAAAAACGTGTTTTAAATGACTCCAACCTAAGTGTATGTAAACTTCCTCTTTCAACTGTATATAATACCCAACAACAATAATTGTAACTCTTGAACCGTTCAAGCTAGACACACCAAACCAACTTTCATATTTGTATTTATTACGGATGCCTTGGCAGCTGCTACTAGGGTCCAAAAAATATTCATTACAAAATATAACAGCACATCACACAACACATATCTACAATACAACACGTTATTACACTCTACCACAACATATCTACAATATAACACATTATTACACTCTACCACAATAATCACAGTGGTTGTAGAGGGTAAAACAGGTCAGCACCTCAGGAGTAAATGTCAGTTGGCTTTTCATAGACGAGGATTCAGAGTTAGAGACAGCAGGTGCGGTAGAGAGAGAGTTGAAAAACAGCAGGTCTGGGACAGGTAGCACGTCCGGTGAACAGGTCAGGGTTCCATAGCCGCAGGCAGAACAGTTGAAACTGGAGCAGCAGCACGACCAGGTGGACTGGGGACAGCAAGGAGCCATCAGGCCAAGTAGTCCTGAGGCATGGTCCTAGGGCTCAGGTCCTCCGGGAGGGGGGGAGAGGGAGAGAGAATTAAAGGGAGCATACTTAAATTCACACAGGACACTGGATAAGACAGGAGAAATACTCCAGATTGACAGACTGACCCTAGCCCCCCGACACAAACTATTGCAGCATAAATACTGGAGGCTGAGACAGGAGGGGTCGGGAGACCAACCAGACAGGATATAAACCCACCCACTTTGCCAAAGCACAGCCCCCACACCACTAGAGGGATATATTCAAACCGCCAATTTACTACCCTGAGACAAGGCAGAGTATAGCCCACGAAGATCTCCCCCAGGCGCACAAACCCAAGTGGGGCGACCAACCCGGACATGAAGACCACGTCAGTGACTCAACCCACTCAAGTGACGCACCCCTCCTAGGGACGGCATGGAAGAGCACCAGTAAGCCAGTGACTCAGCCCCTGTAATAAGGTTAGAGGCAGAGAATCCCAGTGGAGAGAGGGGAACCGGCAGGCAGAGACAGCAAGGTTGGTTCGTTGCTCCAGTGCCTTTCCGTTCACCTTCACACCCCTGGGCCAGACTACACTCAATCATAGGACCTACTGAAGAGATGAGTCTTCAATAAAGACTTGAAGGTCGAGACCAAGTCTGTGTCTCTCACATGGAGAGGCAGACCATTCCATAAAAATGGAGCTCTATGGGAGAAAGCCCTGCCTCCAGCTGTTTGCTTAGAAATTCTATGGACAGTAAGGAAGCCTGCGTCTTGTGACCGTAGCGCACGTGTTGGAATGTACAGCAGGACCAAGGTAGGAGGAAGCCCATGTGGCGCTTTGTAGGTTAGCAGTAAAAGGACCAACCTCATGATTCAGCTGGCTAGGACTAACCCCATGATTCAGCTGGCTAGGACCAACCCCATGATTCAGCTGGCTAGGACCAACCCCATGATTCAGCTGGCTAGGACCAAACCCCATGATTCAGCTGGCTAGGACCAACCCCATGATTCAGCTGGCTAGGACCAAACCCCATGATTCAGCTGGCTAGGACCAACCCCATGATTCAGCTGGCTAGGACCAACCCCATGATTCAGCTGGCTAGGACCAACCCCATGATTCAGCTGGCTAGGACCAACCCCATGATTCAGCTGGCTAGGACCAAACCCCATGATTCAGCTGGCTAGGACCAACCCCATGATTCAGCTGGCTAGGACCAACCCCATGATTCAGCTGGCTAGGACCAACCCCATGATTCAGCTGGCTAGGACCAAACCCCATGATTCAGCTGGCTAGGACCAAACCCCATGATTCAGCTGGCTAGGACCAAACCCATGATTCAGCTGGCTAGGACCAAACCCCATGATTCAGCTGGCTAGGACCAACCCCATGATTCAGCTGGCTAGGACCAACCCCATGATTCAGCTGGCTAGGACCAAACCCATGATTCAGCTGGCTAGGACCAACCCCATGATTCAGCTGGCTAGGACCAACCCCATGATTCAGCTGGCTAGGACCAAACCCCATGATTCAGCTGGCTAGGACCAACCCCATGATTCAGCTGGCTAGGACCAAACCCCATGATTCAGCTGGCTAGGACCAACCCCATGAATTTGCTAACTAGGACCAACCCCATGATTCAGCTGGCTAGGACCAACCCCATGATTCAGCTGGCTAGGACCAAACCCCATGATTCAGCTGGCTAGGACCAAACCCCATGATTCAGCTGGCTAGGACCAACCCCATGATTCAGCTGGCTAGGACCAAACCCCATGATTCAGCTGGCTAGGACCAACCCCATGAATTTGCTAACTAGGACCAAACCCCATGATTCAGCTGGCTAGGACCAACCCCATGATTCAGCTGGCTAGGACCAACCTCATGATTCAGCTGGCTAGGACCAACCCCATGATTCAGCTGGCTAGGACCAACCCCATGATTCAGCTGGCTAGGACCAACCTCATGATTCAGCTGGCTAGGACCAACCCCATGATTCAGCTGGCTAGGACCAACCCCCATGATTCAGCTGGCTAGGACCAACCCCATGATTCAGCTGGCTAGGACAAACACCATGATTCAGCTGGCTAGGACCAAACCCCATGATTCAGCTGGCTAGGACCAACCCCATGATTCAGCTGGCTAGGACCAACCCCATGATTCAGCTGGCTAGGACCAACCCCATGATTCAGCTGGCTAGGACCAACCCCATGATTCAGCTGGCTAGGACCAAACCCCATGATTCAGCTGGCTAGGACTAACCCCCATGATTCAGCTGGCTAGGACCAAACCCCATGATTCAGCTGGCTAGGACCAAACCCCATGATTCAGCTGGCTAGGACCAACCCCATGATTCAGCTGGCTAGGACCAACCCCATGATTCAGCTGGCTAGGACCAACCCCATGATTCAGCTGGCTAGGACCAAACCCATGATTCAGCTGGCTAGGACCAACCCCATGATTCAGCTGGCTAGGACCAAACCCCATGATTCAGCTGGCTAGGACCAACCCCATGATTCAGCTGGCTAGGACCAAACCCCATGATTCAGCTGGCTAGGACCAAACCCCATGATTCAGCTGGCTAGGACCAACCCCATGATTCAGCTGGCTAGGACCAACCCCATGATTCAGCTGGCTAGGACCAACCCCCATGATTCAGCTGGCTAGGACCAACCCCATGATTCAGCTGGCTAGGACCAACCCCATGATTCAGCTGGCTAGGACCAAACCCCATGATTCAGCTGGCTAGGACCAACCCCATGAATTTGCTAGCTAGGACCAACCTCTTATAGACACACCTCTTAGTATAATATAAACAACAAAGCACGCCACAAAGCGTCTCATGATCTAGGCACATGTATCAGAGTAGATAGGAGTGCTGATCTAGGATCAGTATTAGGTATGATTTTAACATTATAAACTGATCTCAGATCAGCACTCTTACTTGAGGTCATTCTGCCTTAAATAGCATTACTGTACCAATAAACAACAGACAATACTCTGGAATCAGGTGTTGTTACTCAATACTTCTATGGGGACACATTTCATAGGGCTTGTAGTTAATGTCATTTCTTAATGGCCCAAGATATGGAGCAATGTAGACTGCAGTGTTGAATTCTTTGGTGAAATATTTTTGGGGTGTTTTGGTGTCAGTGATTTTTTTTAAATATCTAATACGTTTGTATATCAAAGACAGTGAGATTTCAGTCTCCTTACGGGTCAGAAACTCCAAACATGTAACGGGAAGAAAAAAAACGTTTTATTTTTTATTTTTTACTCTTCATATCTGTACAAATACCATCAGACTTTGTACATATGAAATTTACATTTAAAAAAATTAAAAAAATACTGAACTATATACTTATAACAGAATTTTTGTATTTCTCTTGTGATTTTTTTTGAAAATGAAAATGCATTCTGACAAGAACAACAACGGTACGAGAAAAGCAAAGTGATGAGGTTTAATAATACAATGTGTATATATACGTGTGTAGCATTCTAGTCAGGTGAGCTACAGTGTGTATATACGTGTGTAGCATTCTAGTCAGGTGAGCTACAGTGTGTATATACGTGTGTAGCATTCTAGTCAGGTGAGCTACAGTGTGTATATACGTGTGTAGCATTCTAGTCAGGTGAGCTACAGTGTGTATATACGTGTGTAGCATTCTAGTCAGGTGAGCTACAGTGTGTATATACGTGTGTAGCATTCTAGTCAGGTGAGCTACAGTGTGTATATACGTGTGTAGCATTCTAGTCAGGTGAGCTACAGTGTGTATATACGTGTGTAGCATTCTAGTCAGGTGAGCTACAGTGTGTATATACGTGTGTAGCATTCTAGTCAGGTGAGCTACAGTGTGTATATACGTGTGTAGCATTCTAGTCAGGTGAGCTACAGTGTGTATATACGTGTGTAGCATTCTAGTCAGGTGAGCTACAGTGTGTATATACGTGTGTAGCATTCTAGTCAGGTGAGCTACAGTGTGTATATACGTGTGTAGCATTCTAGTCAGGTGAGCTACAGTGTGTATATACGTGTGTAGCATTCTAGTCAGGTGAGCTACAGTGTGTATATACGTGTGTAGCATTCTAGTCAGGTGAGCTACAGTGTATATATACGTGTGTAGCATTCTAGTCAGGTGAGCTACAGTGTGTAGCATTCTAGTCAGGTGAGCTACAGTGTGTATATACGTGTGTAGCATTCTAGTCAGGTGAGCTACAGTGTGTATATACGTGTGTAGCATTCTAGTCAGGTGAGCTACAGTGTGTATATACGTGTGTAGCATTCTAGTCAGGTGAGCTACAGTGTGTATATACGTGTGTAGCATTCTAGTCAGGTGAGCTACAGTGTGTATATACGTGTGTAGCATTCTAGTCAGGTGAGCTACAGTGTGTATATACGTGTGTAGCATTCTAGTCAGGTGAGCTACAGTGTGTATATACGTGTGTAGCATTCTAGTCAGGTGAGCTACAGTGTGTATATACGTGTGTAGCATTCTAGTCAGGTGAGCTACAGTGTGTATATACGTGTGTAGCATTCTAGTCAGGTGAGCTACAGTGTGTATATACGTGTGTAGCATTCTAGTCAGGTGAGCTACAGTGTGTATATACGTGTGTAGCATTCTAGTCAGGTGAGCTCTGCAACAGCTACATGGAGCACAACATTGGCAGCACACAAATGTTCATGGCACAGAAATCAAGTGTCCCCCCCCCCCCCCCCCCCCCCCAAAAACATATCTGTTCTTAAAACATGTAAAATAAAAAAATACTGCTACTGGGTGATGTTCTGTTCGGGTTAGACAGACATCTCCATTGGGGAAACACATTGTAGGGGAGTAACTAATGCGGCGTCCATAACCAAGCGGGAATTCAATTCCATTTCAATTCCAGTCCATTCAGGAAGTACACTGAAATTCCAATTCTCTTCAATGAGGAACATTTGGAATTGGGTTTACTTCCTGAATCGACTGGTAATTAAAATAGATCCGACCCTAACAACTGTCCCTTTAGCGAGTTATAATGATGGGGTTTAAACAACAGAAAAAGCTGAAACATTTCTGTACATAAATGATTGACAGATAAGATTCCCTCCCCCTCCATAAATAAAGTAGGCTAAACATGTATTCATGTGTGAATGATAAACATCTCTGTAATTGAGATATCTAACAGTGAGAACATAAGCAGGTTAGTACAGCTCAGGGAAGCATGAACGCCAATTACAGCTTACAGAATGGAGATGGATATTTTACTCAATAAATAACACCGCTTCTCTTTGGAGAAATATATTTTTCTTCATTATAAAAAATAAAAAATATTTTTAAAAAATGAAGGAAAAAAAATAAACAGGACAACGAAACCAATAGAAACAAGTGGTAACAATAACATGGTACATAGTAACCCTGAACATTGTAAATGTATAAATTATTTTAAAAAAAAACACAAAACACAGTATAAATAAAACATCTAGCAGAACTGAACAATATGTATAAATACGCATATACATATGTACTGTACAGTATGGACAACATGAGACCTGGCCCAAGGACTGTTCCCTTCTTGGAGACCAGGCAGGTAGATAGACAGCCTATCCAACCAATAAGGAGAGCATGTGGATATGATAGACAGCCTATCCAACCAATAAGGAGAGCATGTGGATATGATAGACAGCCTATCCAACCAATAAGGAGAGCATGTGGATATGATAGACAGCCTATCCAACCAATAAGGAGAGCATGTGGATATGATAGACAGCTTATCCAACCAATAAGGAGAGCATGTGGATATGATAGACAGCTTATCCAACCAATAATGAGAGCATGCGGATATGATAGACAGCCTATCCATCCAATAAGGAGGTCAGGTGGATATGATAGACAGTCTATTCATCCAATAAGGGGGACAGATGGATGCGAACCATGTAGTCCTGATCTTCTTGCTCCTCCTCCTCTTCCTCACGGTCTTCTGTTATGGCTAGATGGGAGAATATATGATAGCCGGTGTATGAATCAGGAGCACAACAGCAACACAGCAGAACAATATTCAGTGAAGGTTCTCAAAAGCCCCCCCCACTCCCTGCACAAAGCCACAGAAAAAGCGTGGTGGTGTTGGCATGTTTCAGGGAAGAGAGGGGACTTGGCAGTCTACGATGCACTGAGGCATCCATGCCATACTTACAGGGGGGGGGGGGTATGAGGTATTCAATGGCTTTCTCATTTTTTTAAAGTCTCCTTTTGTCTCAGACACAGTACAGTGGCTGCCATTGGGCGGAGTGTTTCTCTGGGGTCACAGCAGTTTGACCTATGACCCCTATCAAGCAGGACATGAGCCAGGCCAACCACACAGCTTTTGATTTTTGGAAATGTAAAAGGCAAGAGAGACAAACAGGCAGTACCTCGTCAAATCCAAAAGGGATTTGTTTTTATATATACATATATTCTGATAGACAACATTCATTACAATCAGCACACACAGCAGTCAGATAGATGGATAGAACACATGTTAATTTTCTACAAGTAGAAAGAGATACTGAGGAGAAATAAGAGAACATTTTTCTGCAAGCTGCTACTTCTGCTTTATAGGGTAAATGCTTCTTTCATGAGGTGATCGTGGCAAAGGTCCTTTTAGAGAAGTTGTAATCTACATGTACCTTAATAAGGCACGTTTACATTAAAGTAGTCAGTCGAACATCATATATAATCATGTAGTTTAGTGGAAGAAATGTAGTCAGTCGAACATCATATATAATCATGTAGTTTAGTGGAAGAAATGTAGTCAGTCGAACATCATATATAATCATGTAGTTTAGTGGAAGAAATGTAGTCAGTCGAACATCATATATAATCATGTAGTTTAGTGGAAGAAATGTAGTCAGTCGAACATCATATATAATCATGTAGTTTAGTGGAAGAAATGTAGTCAGTCGAACATCATATATAATCATGTAGTTTAGTGGAAGAAATGTAGTCAGTCGAACATCATATATAATCATGTAGTTTAGTGGAAGAAATGTAGTCAGTCGAACATCATATATAATCATGTGGTTTAGTGGAAGAAATGTAGTCAGTCGAACATCATATATAATCATGTGGTTTAGTGGAAGAAATGTAGTCAGTCGAACATCATATATAATCATGTAGTTTAGTGGAAGAAATGTAGTCAGTCGAACATCATATATAATCATGTAGTTTAGTGGAAGAAATGTAGTCAGTCGAACATCATATATAATCATGTGGTTTAGTGGAAGAAATGTAGTCAGTCGAACATCATATATAATCATGTAGTTTAGTGGAAGAAATGTAGTCAGTCGAACATCATATATAATCATGTAAGGTAGTGGAAGAAATGTAGTCAGTCGAACATCATATATAATCATGTAGTTTAGTGGAAGAAATGTAGTCAGTCGAACATCATATATAATCATGTAGTTTAGTGGAAGAAATGTAGTCAGTCGAACATCATATATAATCATGTAAGGTAGTGGAAGATATCCAGATTTATTCATCAGGATGAAAATGAAATGATTTCATCAGACATTCTTTGACATATAGCGACTTAGAATGTAACTTCTATCATTTCTTTGAGGCTATTTTGGGACAATTTGAAGGCAGGTAGAGCCCCAGTTTAGTGAGCAGGTAGAATCTTGGTAGAAAAACGTAGTCTATATGTGTTGAGGTTCAACTTAAATAATCTTAGATAAATCGGCCCCAATTTTACAATCACCTTATGCACTTATATGAATGTATGCAACTGGTGTGTGTTTCATTCTGACTCTATATTACATGTTAGCAGAGCGGTGTATGTTTTCACTCTGACTCTTTTTTACATGTTAGCAGAGCGGTGTATGTTTTCACTCTGACTCAGTTTTACATGTTAGCAGAGCGGTGTATGTTTTCACTCTGACTCTTTTTTACATGTTAGCAGAGCGGTGTATGTTTTCACTCTGACTCAGTTTTACATGTTAGCAGAGCGGTGTATGTTTTCACTCTGACTCTATATTACATGTTAGCAGAGCGGTGTATGTTTTCACTCTGACTCAGTTTTACATGTTAGCAGAGCGGTGTATGTTTTCACTCTGACTCTATATTACATGTTAGCAGAGCGGTGTATGTTTTCACTCTGACTCTATATTACATGTTAGCAGAGCGGTGTATGTTTTCACTCTGACTCTTTTTTACATGTTAGCAGAGCGGTGTATGTTTTCATTCTGACTCTATATTACATGTTAGCAGAGCGGTGTATGTTTTCACTCTGACTCATTTCTACATGTTAGCAGAGCGGTGTATGTTTTCACTCTGACTCAGTTTTACATGTTAGCAGAGCGGTGTATGTTTTCACTCTGACTCATTTTTACATGTTAGCAGAGCGGTGTATGTTTTCACTCTGACTCTTTTTTACATGTTAGCAGAGCGGTGTATGTTTTCACTCTGACTCATTTTTACATGTTAGCAGAGCGGTGTATGTTTTCATTCTGACTCTTTTTACATGTTAGCAGAGCGGTGTATGTTTTCACTCTGACTCATTTTTACATGTTAGCAGAGCGGTGTATGTTTTCACTCTGACTCATTTTTACATGTTAGCAGAGCGGTGTATGTTTTCACTCTGACTCTTTTTTACATGTTAGCAGAGCGGTGTATGTTTTCACTCTGACTCTATATTACATGTTAGCAGAGCGGTGTATGTTTTCACTCTGACTCTATATTACATGTTAGCAGAGCGGTGTGTGTTTTCATTCTGACTCTTTTTACATGTTAGCAGAGCGGTGTATGTTTTCACTCTGACTCTATATTACATGTTAGCAGAGCGGTGTGTGTTTTCATTCTGACTCTTTTTACATGTTAGCAGAGCGGTGTATGTTTTCACTCTGACTCTTTTTTACATGTTAGCAGAGCGGTGTATGTTTTCACTCTGACTCAGTTTTACATGTTAGCAGAGCGGTGTATGTTTTCACTCTGACTCATTTTTACATGTTAGCAGAGCGGTGTATGTTTTCACTCTGACTCTATATTACATGTTAGCAGAGCGGTGTATGTTTTCAATCTGACTCATTTTTACATGTTAGCAGAGCGGTGTATGTTTTCACTCTGACTCATTTTTACATGTTAGCAGAGCGGTGTATGTTTTCACTCTGACTCTATATTACATGTTAGCAGAGCGGTGTATGTTTTCATTCTGACTCTATATTACATGTTAGCAGAGCGGTGTATGTTTTCACTCTGACTCTATATTACATGTTAGCAGAGCGGTGTATGTTTTCACTCTGACTCTATATTACATGTTAGCAGAGCGGTGTATGTTTTCATTCTGACTCATTTTTACATGTTAGCAGAGCGGTGTATGTTTTCACTCTGACTCTATATTACATGTTAGCAGAGCGGTGTATGTTTTCACTCTGACTCTATATTACATGTTAGCAGAGCGGTGTATGTTTTCACTCTGACTCATTTTTACATGTTAGCAGAGCGGTGTATGTTTTCACTCTGACTCATTTTTACATGTTAGCAGAGCGGTGTATGTTTTCACTCTGACTCTATATTACATGTTAGCAGAGCGGTGTATGTTTTCACTCTGACTCTATATTACATGTTAGCAGAGCGGTGTATGTTTTCACTCTGACTCATTTTTACATGTTAGCAGAGCGGTGTATGTTTTCACTCTGACTCATTTTTACATGTTAGCAGAGCGGTGTATGTTTTCACTCTGACTCATTTTTACATGTTAGCAGAGCGGTGTATGTTTTCACTCTGACTCTATATTACATGTTAGCAGAGCGGTGTATGTTTTCACTCTGACTCTATATTACATGTTAGCAGAGCGGTGTATGTTTTCACTCTGACTCATTTTTTACATGTTAGCAGAGCGGTGTATGTTTTCACTCTGACTCTTTTTTACATGTTAGCAGAGCGGTGTATGTTTTCACTCTGACTCTATATTACATGTTAGCAGAGCGGTGTATGTTTTCAATCTGACTCATTTTTACATGTTAGCAGAGCGGTGTATGTTTTCACTCTGACTCATTTTTACATGTTAGCAGAGCGGTGTATGTTTTCACTCTGACTCTATATTACATGTTAGCAGAGCGGTGTATGTTTTCATTCTGACTCTATATTACATGTTAGCAGAGCGGTGTATGTTTTCACTCTGACTCTATATTACATGTTAGCAGAGCGGTGTATGTTTTCACTCTGACTCTATATTACATGTTAGCAGAGCGGTGTATGTTTTCATTCTGACTCATTTTTACATGTTAGCAGAGCGGTGTATGTTTTCACTCTGACTCTATATTACATGTTAGCAGAGCGGTGTATGTTTTCACTCTGACTCTATATTACATGTTAGCAGAGCGGTGTATGTTTTCACTCTGACTCATTTTTACATGTTAGCAGAGCGGTGTATGTTTTCACTCTGACTCATTTTTACATGTTAGCAGAGCGGTGTATGTTTTCACTCTGACTCTATATTACATGTTAGCAGAGCGGTGTATGTTTTCACTCTGACTCTATATTACATGTTAGCAGAGCGGTATATGTTTTCACTCTGACTCATTTTTACATGTTAGCAGAGCGGTGTATGTTTTCACTCTGACTCATTTTTACATGTTAGCAGAGCGGTGTATGTTTTCACTCTGACTCATTTTTACATGTTAGCAGAGCGGTGTATGTTTTCACTCTGACTCTATATTACATGTTAGCAGAGCGGTGTATGTTTTCACTCTGACTCTATATTACATGTTAGCAGAGCGGTATATGTTTTCACTCTGACTCATTTTTACATGTTAGCAGAGCGGTGTATGTTTTCACTCTGACTCAGTTTTACATGTTAGCAGAGTGGTGTATGTTTTCACTCTGACTCATTTTTACATGTTAGCAGAGCGGTGTATGTTTTCACTCTGACTCTTTTTTACATGTTAGCAGAGCGGTGTATGTTTTCACTCTCACTATTTTTTACATGTTAGCAGAGCGGTGTATGTTTTCAATCGGACTCTTTTTTACATGTTAGCAGAGCGGTGTATGTTTTCAATCTGACTCATTTTTACATGTTAGCAGAGCGGTGTATGTTTTCAATCTGACTCATTTTTACATGTTAGCAGAGCGGTGTATGTTTTCACTCTGACTCTTTTTTACATGTTAGCAGAGCGGTGTATGTTTTCACTCTGACTCAGTTTTACATGTTAGCAGAGCGGTGTATGTTTTCACTCTGACTCTTTTTTACATGTTAGCAGAGCGGTGTATGTTTTCACTCTGACTCTTTTTTACATGTTAGCAGAGCGGTGTATGTTTTCACTCTGACTCTTTTTTACATGTTAGCAGAGCGGTGTATGTTTTCACTCTGACTCTTTTTTACATGTTAGCAGAGCGGTGTATGTTTTCACTCTGACTCTTTTTTACATGTTAGCAGAGCGGTGTATGTTTTCACTCTCACTATTTTTTACATGTTAGCAGAGCGGTGTATGTTTTCAATCGGACTCTTTTTTACATGTTAGCAGAGCGGTGTATGTTTTCAATCTGACTCATTTTTACATGTTAGCAGAGCGGTGTATGTTTTCACTCTGACTCTTTTTACATGTTAGCAGAGCGGTGTATGTTTTCAATCTGACTCATTTTTACATGTTAGCAGAGCGGTGTATGTTTTCACTCTGACTCTTTTTACATGTTAGCAGAGCGGTGTATGCCGTTACAGACATAGTCTATTTTGAATTTATTGATTACACCCCAAAATAAAAAACTATGCATTATTAACATAGAATTAGCAATGTGACCATGGAATGTTGAAGCTGTAAAGATATTACCATTATCTGTCTGTCTAGATGAAAAATAAAATAATAACTATGACAATTAAAAAAAATAAAAAACTGCACGGAAGTGAAATGTAACAGATTACTATGAGATTATGACCACAAACTAGATGTTAAATACTGAACATTTCACTGTTCTAATTGTAAAAGTTAGTCTCTTGTTAGTTTCATGGAGTTAGTATCTCGACCCCCCCCCCCCCAAAAAAAAAAGGTTATCTTTTGAACTGTCCTTAACCTGTTGATATATACACTGCTCAAAAAAATAAAGGGAACACTTAAACAACACAATGTAACTCCAAGTCAATCACACTTCTGTGAAATCAAACTGTCCACTTAGGAAGCAACACTGATTGACAATAAATTGCACATGCTGTTGTGCAAATGGAATAGACAAAAGGTGGAAATTATAGGCAATTAGCAAGACACCCCCAATAAAGGAGTGATTCTGCAGGTGGTGACCACAGACCACTTCTCAGTTCCTATGCTTCCTGGCTGATGTTTTGGTCACTTTTGAATGCTGGCGGTGCCCTCACTCTAGTGGTAGCATGAGACGGAGTCTACAACCCACACAAGTGGCTCAGGTAGTGCAGCTCATCCAGGATGGCACATCAATGCGAGCTGTGGCAAGAAGGTTTGCTGTGTCTGTCAGCGTAGTGTCCAGAGCATGGAGGCGCTACCAGGAGACAGGCCAGTACATCAGGAGACGTGGAGGAGGCCGTAGGAGGGCAACAACCCAGCAGCAGGACCGCTACCTCCGCCTTTGTGCAAGGAGTAGCACTGCCAGAGCCCTGCAAAATGACCTCAAGCAGGCCACAAATGTGCATGTGTCAGCATATGGTCTCACAAGGGCTCTGAGGATCTCATCTCGGTACCTAATGGCAGTCAGGCTACCTCTGGCGAGCACATGGAGGGCTGTGCGGCCCCACAAAGAAATGCCACCCCACACCATGACTGACCCATCGCCAAACCGGTCATGCTGGAGGATGTTGCAGGCAGCAGAACGTTCTCCACGGCGTCTCCAGACTCTGTCACGTCTGTCACATGTGCTCATGTGCTCAGTGTGAACCTGCTTTCATCTGTGAAGAGCACAGGGCGCCAGTGGCGAATTTGCCAATATTGGTGTTCTCTGGCAAATGCCAAACGTCCTGCACGGTGTTGGGCTGTAAGCACAACCCCCACCTGTGGACGTCGGGCCCTCATACCACCCTCATGGAGTCTGTTTCTGACCGTTTGAGCAGACACATGCACATTTGTGGCCTGCTGGAGGTCATTTTGCAGGGCTCTGGCAGTGCACCTCCTTGCACAAAGGCGGAGGTAGCGGCCCTGCTGCTGGGTTGTTGCCCTCCTACGGCCTCCTCCACGTCTCCTGATGTACTGGCCTGTCTCCTGGTAGCGCCTCCATGCTCTGGACACTACGCTGACAGACACAGCAAATCTTCTTGCCACAGCTCGCATTGATGTGCCATCCTGGATGAACTGCACTACCTGAGCCACTTGTGTGGGTTGTAGACTCCGTCTCATGCTACCACTAGAGTGAGAGCTCCGCCAGCATTCAAAAGTGACCAAAACATCAGCCAGGAAGCATAGGAACTGAGAAGTGGTCTGTGGTCACCACCTGCAGAATCACT
Organism: Salvelinus namaycush; assembly: GCF_016432855.1. NCBI lineage: Eukaryota > Metazoa > Chordata > Actinopteri > Salmoniformes > Salmonidae > Salvelinus > Salvelinus namaycush. The sequence continues at coordinate 40,139,042 of NC_052324.1, read as the reverse complement.
CCTTTATTGAGGGTGTCTTGCTAATTGCCTATAATTTCCACCTTTTGTCTATTCCATTTGCACAACAGCATGTGCAATTTATTGTCAATCAGTGTTGCTTCCTAAGTGGACAGTTTGATTTCACAGAAGTGTGATTGACTTGGAGTTACATTGTGTTGTTTAAGTGTTCCCTTTATTTTTTTGAGCAGTGTATATATATTTTTTTAACTTTTTCGTTTGTTTTTGCAGATTTGTTGTTTTTTGTTAGAGAAGCCAGCAACACAGACAACATCATGCAAGTTCTCCCATTCTCAAGTCCTTTCAGATGCGTTAAGCTGAGCTGAGCTGTGCCGGATGGGTGGGTGGACGGGGGGCGGAGTAGGAGTTTGCAGGGGCGGGGGCTCAAGACGAGACGAGGGAGGGATTATTGTTGGGAAAGATCATGGAATTGTCTTTTGCTGTGGCGATTACTTACAGTTGCAAGATCCTGAATGCTTGACCTCCAGGAGCGTCCCCAGAGAGCAGGCAGTCTGCTTCATAGCACACTCTGACGGGTAGGTGGTGTTGTCGCTGGCGCACACCGCCTCGTCCATCCGGCTCTCCGGACACGCCTCGTCACAGAGGGAGCAGCGGCCTCTGCTCATCCTGGCATCCCATAGACACTTCTTCCCCGCGCTGCACTGGATGTCCTCGCACGACTTGGCCTCTGGAGCCAGAGAGAGAGGAGAGGAGAAGAACGACAGAACTTATCAGACGGACGCCTCGTTGGTGCTGCTTGGCACATCACCATGTAACCGTAGTGGGTCGTATGGAGTCATATAACCATGTAACCGTAGTGGGTCATATTGAGTCAAATAACCATGTAACCGTAGTGGGTCGTATTGAGTCAAATAACCATGTAACCGTAGTGGGTCGTATTGAGTCAAATAACCATGTAACCGTAGTGGGTCATAGTGAGTCAAATAACCATGTAACCGTAGTGGGTCGTATTGAGTCAAATAACCATGTAACCGTAGTGGGTCGTATTGAGTCAAATAACCATGTAACCGTAGTGGGTCATAGTGAGTCAAATAACCATGTAACCGTAGTGGGTCGTATTGAGTCAAATAACCATGTAACCGTAGTGGGTCATATTGAGTCAAATAACCATGTAACCGTAGTGGGTCATATTGAGTCAAATAACCATGTAACCGTAGTGGGTCGTATTGAGTCAAATAACCATGTAACCGTAGTGGGTCGTATTGAGTCAAATAACCATGTAACCGTAGTGGGTCATAGTGAGTCAAATAACCATGTAACCGTAGTGGGTCGTATTGAGTCAAATAACCATGTAACCGTAGTGGGTCATATTGAGTCAAATAACCATGTAACCGTAGTGGGTCATAGTGAGTCAAATAACCATGTAACCGTAGTGGGTCGTGGTGAGTCATATCACAATGTAACCGTAGTGGGTCGTATGGAGTCATATAACCATGTAACCGTAGTGGGTCATATTGAGTCAAATAACCATGTAACCGTAGTGGGTCGTGGTGAATCATATCACCATGTAACCGTAGTGGGTCATATTGAGTCAAATAACCATGTAACCGTAGTGGGTCATATTGAGTCATATAACCATGTGACCGTAGTGGGTCGTATGGAGTCATATAACCATGTGACCGTAGTGGATCGTATGGAGTCATATAACCATGTAACCGTAGTGGGTCGTATGGAGTCATATAACCATGTAACCATAGTGGATCGCAGCGGGTCGTATTGAGTCATATAACCATGTAACCGTAGTGGGTCGTATGGAGTCATATAACCATGTGACCGTAGTGGATCGCAGTGGGTCGTATGGAGTCATATCACCATGTAACCTTAGTGGATCGCAGTGGGTCGTATGGAGTCATATAACCATGTGACCGTAGTGGGTCATATTGAGTCAAATAACCATGTAACCATAGTGGATCGCAGCGGGTCGTATTGAGTCATATAACCATGTAACCGTAGTGGGTCGTAGTGAGTCATGTCCTATGTTAGGTCATGTGTGGTCAAGTATCATTGTAGTAGGGAGGAAAAACGTCCTCAGCTGTGTTGTGGGTAATGTTGCCAACTTCAGGAAACAATCAGACGTCCATCATATTCTAAACAGTAACAAGTACAAAGTAGTCCCAGGTATACTGAACTGGACATCCCCAGCTTCAATGGCTCTGCTTGGAGAACCTCCATTTATGTGGAATGTTGGCAGAGTGGACTAAAACCAACTAAAATGTTGCAGCCTACGAGGTACAGGCCATAGAAATAGAATGTATAGAATGAATACCCATGAATTTACCAGTCAGATTGCCAGGGTTAGGGGCTCTAAGTCCCTTCTATAGATTACATTTCTATGGTAAAGCCTACATTCAGACTATATTGTAAGTACTGTACAGCATGGTTAAGAACTGAAATCATTTTCCAATCATTTCCTTCGGGAACAGAACCAGTATTTTTTTTTCATTCTGTTCCACTGTTCCGACCAGCATAATAACATTCTAGTTCGAACAAAATAAAAGTACTGGTTTAAATCGTTCCTTTCAATTCCTTTTTTAACCTGTGATATATATATATATATTAAACATTTAGCCCCAGAGCGGGCAAGCTAGTTGTTTACATGTGTGATGGACAAGTGTAAGGCGCGAGATGCGACAGAAATGTTAAGGGTTGGGAGATAGCGAGAGAGGGTGCAGGAGGAGGCTTGAAGCCCTGGGCAGTGGTGGTACAACAGGTTGGGAGATAGCGAGAGAGGGTGCAGGAGGAGGCTTGAAGCCCTGGGCAGTGGTGGTACAACAGGTTGGGAGATAGCGAGAGAGGGTGCAGGAGGAGGCTTGAAGCCCTGGGCAGTGGTGGTACAACAGGTTGGGAGATAGCGAGAGAGGATGCAGGAGGAGGCTTGAAGCCCTGGGCAGTGGTGGTACAACAGGTTGGGAGATAGCGAGAGAGGATGCAGGAGGAGGCTTGAAGCCCTGGGCAGTGGTGGTACAACAGGTTGGGAGATAGCGAGAGAGGGTGCAGGAGGAAGTTTGAAACCCTGGGCAGTGGTGGTACAACAGGTTCAAAAGTTGGTTTATGTCTTTTCTGGGGCCTGGAGTTTTTTTCTGATCTCATGATCTGGTCAGGTAAAACTCTGGGCTATGACAGGGTTCAATATTAACTTGGTGTCGGACATGGTGTTGTTTTTAAATGCATTGGGGTCATGCAGAGACTATAGGTCGGCAGGCTTTCTCTTTATTTTCAGCTATTAATAAGCTACGTTTTGTTATTATGATGTGTATTAAAAAAGCAGTTTCATATAATTTAGCAATGCAACTCATTTTAACGTTGTAAAATAGGACCCTGCCCCTTTAAGACAATTGCGTTCCAAAAGAGATATGGACCTGGCTACAGTAAGTTAGTCAAGACTAACGATAAAGAGTGTTTTGTAGCTTTCAAATAGCAGACTAGCAACAGTAGCCTGCGTATTGCTAGTCTGTTCACTTATTGAAGGTTTACTTTTGTAAATCACTTTCCCTGAAATACATAAGCTCAGCGACTAGATGGATGGGCACTTCTTTTAGCTCTGGACAGCTTTGCGTGTGCTGTGTGAACGTAGCTATCAACTTCTGTACTGCTCGAGAAGTTGTGATTCGCTGGAGCCGATGAACAGAACATCGTATTGCTTAAATACAAAATAGCACAACTTTTCTTGAGTTTAGTCATCAACGGTTTTTAAATGATAAGACTGCAACAGAGCAGGTAAGTGTCGGAACTGGAACGATATCGGTTCCATTTCTGTTCCTCAAAAAAGAAAAACGTTTTTTTTTGGTTCTGTTCCCTGAACCGGTTCCAACCCCTGGTGTACAGTGTGGGTTGGGACGGATTTGAGTGTCCAAGAGAGACTACAGTACGTAGCCCATGTCCAGAAATAACCCCCTAGCCCCTTCCTCTAGAAACTCTTATGCTGCATTTACACAGGCAGCACAATTCTGATATTTTGCCCAATTATTGGCAAAAGATCTGATCTTATTGGCCAAAAGACCAATTAGTGGTGAAAGATCTGATCTGATTGGTCAAAAGACCAATTAGTGGTGAAAGATCTGATCTGATTGGTCAAAAGACCAATTAGTAGTGAAAGATCTGAATTTGGATGCCTGTGTAAATGCAGCCTTAGAGAAATGGACATGTGTAAACCACATTGTTACATGTCTAGAGGGTAGGGGCTAAAGTTTGTATATAATAAGCTGTATTATATACTGTTGTGTCAAAAGCTTAGGCCTACTGACGGATGCATTTCCCCTTGGTATGCTACTCCTATGCATGTTCCCAGGAGACACTACTGACGGATGCATTTCCCCTTGGTATGCTACTCCTATGCATGTTCCCAGGAGACACTACTGACGGATGCATTTCCCCGTGATATGCTACTCCTATGCATGTTCCCAGGAGACACTACTTACTGATGCAGTTCCCCTTGATATGCTACTCCTATGGATGTTCCCAGGAGACACTACTGACGGATGCATTTCCCCGTGATATGCTACTCCTATGCATGTTCCCAGGAGACACTACGGACTGATGCAGTTCCCCTTGATATGCTACTCCTATGCATGTTCCCAGGAGACACTACTGACGGATGCATTTCCCCGTGATATGCTACTCCTATGCATGTTCCCAGGAGACACTACTTACTGATGCATTTCCCCTGGTATGCTACTCCTATGGATGTTCCCAGGAGACACTACTGACGGATGCATTTCCCCGTGATATGCTACTCCTATGCATGTTCCCAGGAGACACTACTTACTGATGCATTTCCCCTGGTATGCTACTCCTATGGATGTTCCCAGGAGACACTACTGACGGATGCATTTCCCCGTGATATGCTACTCCTATGCATGTTCCCAGGAGACACTACTTACTGATGCATTTCCCCTGGTATGCTACTCCTATGGATGTTCCCAGGAGACATGTGGCCCTCCTCAGATGGCACGCGCTGGTGTATATGATCCCGTCGTTGCCACACAGGAACTGCTCCGGTGACGTCTGTTCGGGGCAGATCCGATTACAGGTCACACAGTACGCGTTGTTTGTCTGGTCCACGACGCACGTGGAGCTTCCCGGGCATAAGACGTCACGGCAGGTCTCTGTCAGAACGAAAGGGAGTCAAATGAATACGGTGGTTCATATCAGTAGAGTAACAAGCCAACCAGATGTATACTCAAGATGTCCTTTAATTAAACACCGGTGAATCGACCGTTACTCACTGTGATCAAATAAAATGCAATCAGACTGAATCCCATTGGCTGCCTTTAGACAGGCCTCCCATTGGCTGCCTTTAGACAGGCCTTCCATTGGCTACCTTTAGACAGGCCTCCCTTTGGCTGCCTTTAGACAGGCCTCCCATTGGCTGCCTTTAGACAGGCCTCCCATTGGCTGCCTTTAGACAGGCCTCCCATTGGCTGCCTTTAGACAGGCCTTCCATTGGCTGCCTTTAGACAGGCCTCCCATTGGCTGCCTTTAGACAGGCCTTCCATTGGCTGCCTTTGGACAGGCCTCCCATTGGCAGCCTTTAGACAGGCTGCCCAATTCTGATCTTTGTTTCACTAATTGGTCTTTTGACCAATTAGATCTGATGTGAAAAGATCTGATGTGATTGATCAAAAGACCAATTATAATGGGAAAAGGTTCCAAAGACTTGGATATGAATAAGTAGCTGACGTTATTTTTTTATGCATTGGGCCTTGCTTGCCAGGTGGACTTACTCTTGCATTTGCCCTGGTACTGCACATCCAGGTCCAGATGGACTTTACATTTGGACTTGAGCAACGCACACTCGTCTCTGTACGTCTTTCCATCCGACCCGCAGACAGGTCCTTTCCAAGTCACGTTAGAGCAGTCAGGAGCGCAGACGCAGCGCGGCTTGCTTCTCCTGTTCATCTTGCATCTCTTTCCAGGTCCACAGTCCACGTCGTCACACGTTTCTGGAGTAGAAGAGATATCAAGTTCATTAAATGATATGAAATACACTTATTGGAGAGCAGACAATGTTTAAGACGCAACGAGATCAATAACTTAATAAACGTGTCGACAAATTTGTCGAATTGAGTTTCCACTTAAATATAAATGAAGTTGCACAGTGTTTTATACACAAGTCACAACTGTTGCTACCAGACTCTTTAATGTCTAAATACACCTCCATTTAAACCATTTCCGCCAATCCCCCTTCCCCAAAACACGTGTAAATATTGGACTATAAATGGTGCCTTCATGTATTATACTAATGCTAAAATGTTTATTATATTCAATGAGACAGTTACTTTATGTTCCCTATTCTTAAATTGTATTAGTTCTTATTGCTGTTGCATTGTGGAGAAGGAACCTGCAAGAAAGCATTTCGTTAGACAGTGTCTACTGTATAACATGTGTATCCCATACATACGACTAATAAAGCTTGAACCTTTGCAGGGTATGCAGTTGGGGGCTCCGCCGTTAAAGATCATCCACCGGAACAAGGTGCTGTTGGGTACATCCTCCTCGGTCCATGACGTCCCCAGCCTCCCGCTTCTACAGCACTCCTCTCGGCTCATCCCCGGCACGTAGAGCACCTGACACCTCCCGTTCTTCCCTTGCTGTAACCAGCAGTTACCAGCTGGAAACAAACATGAAGACGTCCCAGTCTTATTAAAGTCTGAAGCCAAGGCGCTGAGTTACTGATCCAGACACAACACCTGTCTGGGTCAGGTTTTTTTTTCCCATCGTAATGAAAATCTTTTAACACTTGGTTATCCCGTCACCAATGTTCAATACTGACAGCCGGTATGATAGAACTATACACAAAGTACTGAATTATCCATGTTCAAAATGCAGACAGTGGAGCAATCTAGTTATATTGCCTATCCATTCTGTGTCCGAGTATAACAGTCCAGAACAACTGTATCCTATTATTGACATTCTTGAACGTTGATGCTCGAACTATACGCATGAACTTTTTACGCATGGTTGTGTAAACTTTGTTCCAAATATATTTGAGCAATTCGCATCCGTGGACGCAGATCACACCGAGACCAGCATTTTACGAATAGCTACCAAAACAACACTTTTCCCAAAGACACATATGGACACTAACTAATACGAGTAATTTGTATTTTTTTTTTTAGGGTGCATTTAAAACGGTTTACATTTTTGACGTTAATTTCAACGGCAGAAAATGAAGGGACATTTTCTGTCATGATGTAATTTATGAGCATCATTATCAGCAACTGTATTCAATCATTATCCATTTAACAATAATAAAGATAATACCGATCTCCACGTGGCAAATAGATCGGAAATGGGTTGGCTGCACATAAACGACATTCTATAGGTCAAATAATATGTGCTCACAAATTTCAAGCATTTTTCTCTGCCATGCACCGTCTCCAACTCTATCTCAGTTTGAGGTAAATGTGTATACAGCCACATCACACTGCTGCGTCCCATCATACTGACCGTTTTGGACTGGTGAATATGGCAATCCGTGAAACTAACAAAAAATTCCAAGTATTACAGACTTGTAGAGCAAGTGGGGAGAAAAAAAAAATCGATCTAAAAATGTAATTCCATGTGCCTTGATCGCGTTGGCTAGAAAAGTTGCAATAACATCTCGTTGAAACGACCCTAATGGCACCTGTTTAGTACAGTCAATCTGATAGTGAGCCATTTCAAACCGAATGGAAAGAACGTATAACTTTTTTTGAAACGTTTGCAACACTGGAAATTCTGTCATCGTTACAATTCACATTAAGACGCAGGCAGAATAGGATACACTTTGCAGTAAAAGTTGTTTTTTGTTGAGGGGGGGGGGGGGGGGGGGGATCGAAAAGATTTGGAAAATATAATAATAATATACCTTGTACTTTTTGATCTTCCATGAAATGACAGAGCCATATCAATAATAGAATCATCCCTGGCTGGAGCCGGAGTTTCTGTAGCATCCTGAGCATGGTGCTGGAGACGAAGTGAAGTGAGCAAGGTATCGGGTATCGGGACACTAGCAGCTAAGCGAACAGAGTAAATATGTTTAAAGGTGGCAGTGAGTGCTGAATGAATGTCAGTCTGAGAATGCAGCGTCTCTTTTTAAAATCTATAAGGGGTCATCTGTGGTGGGCGGTCTTCTGGTCCGTGGGGGTAGGGAGAAGGAGAGGGAGAGAGGGATTTCCCCCCCCCCCCCAACAAAATGTTTTCTTTCAATCCTAATCAGGTGACATCTATAGTCGCACTTTTCTCTGTCTGACCAAAATAGTGTCATAAAAGTGCACTTGATAGCAGATTACTTGCTTATTGGCGTGTTCTAAATCAAGAAAAATTACAAATTACAAAACAACAGTGGAGCAACAAGACACAGAGCAACAATAAGGAGACTAGCAGGACCAGCATCTACCAGCTGTTAATGTATATGACCTGGTCTATTTCAGTGTGACCTCAATTAATTAAATACATTCCAATCATCCCTACTTTGATGGCAAAATAAAAGTATAGACCGCTACTATGGTAACCATAAACTATTTATACTAGGCCTACTGAATCTAGCACTACTAACACCAATAGGTTTAATTATAATAGTAATAACACCTACTGTAATTATAATGTTAAAGAATTGCCACGCTAATATTAATATAACCTATATGTAACCTATCAATATTTCATCCACATAAAACAGACAAAATGCATATCAAGTCTCCAGGCCGGCAATTCCCCAACTTCAGATGACTCGGTTATAAAGGATTCCCCCCCGACAACTGCAGATAAATGTGTTAATCTTTTAATATGACTAGTCTATTGGAATGACCTGTCCATGCTGCCTACAATAATAGATTTCAGAGTACATGCAGGAAGGGATGATAATATTAGATGAGACAGTTGTTTGGGTTTCTCTGTCAGGTCAAGCTGATAAATATAACTAACCCTGTTTCCGAATAGTCTTTAGTGTGAAGGAGAGTATTACATTAAATACTATCTATGTAGGCTAGAACATCAGCTGTCCTCCATGGAACACGGAAAGGTCTGCACTGAGGTCCGCTGGCGACCTCTTCTGGAGACTGTTGGTTATACAACTGGCTTGTCAAGACAAGTGCACCGAGGGATGTTTGTAACGACGCTAATTATGTAACTACTCTATGTTGTAGCCAGTAAGTCTTTTTCCGAAAACCACCGACAAAACACCGCTTTTGCCCGAAAACCACCGATAAATAACGCAATAAAGCCTATTCTCCCTCGTCTCCAAACACTCGTCAAGCGTTGACATGGATGCCGAATATTAGGACTGTCAGGCAAAACACTAATTTACAGATAAAAAAAGACATTTAAACTAATAAAAATATAAAATAAAAAATTTGAAAAACGTGACTAGTTCACTCAGGGACAATAATATGTTTCGTCATTATGCAGACGGTTTAAAATGTATTCATTTCGTCATTTGAATATATCTATGGTATTTAAATTATTGGAATACTTGACATTGACTCATCGAAATGCATTTTTCAGCAATCGTATTGACTGTGCCTATACAGTAAGCAGTACATATTTGGATTCAGGTAGGCCTACATTTAACTATTCAATAACATATCCCACTGGGAAAATCACCTTTGTTTCCATGTCATTTCAACCAAAAAAATCAGCGTGATGACGTCGAATCAACGTGGAAACCTGATTGGATTTGGAAAAAGCAATCAATGTAGGGGCGGTGTTGTCATTTTTTTCACCCAACTTTTAACCTAAATCCAATGTCATGGTGAAAGGTTTTGTTGATTTGATGTTGAATTCACATTGGTTGAAAACTCAAACTCAAATAAATCATAACATCCCAGTCGGATGTTTTCAAGCTGGTGAAGAAATCAGAATTGCATTAATTTACCAGAAAATAACAGAATCAAATGATGTTAAAATCTGTTGAGATAAAGTTAGACTACAAGACCAGGGTTTGAAGTTAAATTACATCCACATATCCTTCTCTAAACACAAATCAGATACTTTTGGCTAACGTGCTTTTGACAACACAAACTCAAATTTCACAGTAAATCTTTTAATTTATTGCCGGGTTCACTAAACTATTTAAGACACACTTTGGCGAAGCACAAAAAAGGGGAAGCATCTTTTCTCAAACTCTGCACACATTGAGATGGTGTAATGGGGATGGTTTGACTATCAGTAGCAGCACATGGTGTGGTATTGTTTTGTTATATGTTGCCTATAGCTATGATGTTCCCAATACGATGCTGCCATCTGGTGTTTAAACAGCATCACCACCTCAAACACTAAAGTCATTTTTTCGTCAGTCCTACAGACTAGTTGTATGTAAATTGTGCTTGTATTGTATGAATTTCTGATTATATTTTTTGAGAATATTTTTGTAATTATTCTAAAGGTTTATTCTTAACTGTGAGTTGATTTGTGTTATAATTTGAGCCGCCACACAAACGGACCCAAATAGCCAGCAGGAAATTATTGTATAAGAAGCCTCGTAATGAGATCTCTTTCATGTTTCATTTGAATAAAATAAAAAATGGGGGAAAAAATGGAAAAAAATCTTACAAACATTTTCCCTGTGGAATAAATTATAACTTATTCTGTTCAAAAACGGTTTATTGTCCCCAACAAAGAGTGTTATTGCATTTCATGGGTTGATAAAATAAACCCCATTGCATACACTACAATTCAGTGCATTACAGCTAAACTGCTGCTGTTACAATCCCAGAGAGCACATATCAAACACAACTAAAGCAAAACAATCTCTCAACTGGCTGTTAGCAGTTTAGTCCAGGACTATCGGCTTATAAATCAAAACAATCTCTCAACTGGCTGTTAGCAGTTTAGACCAGGACTATCGGCTTATAAATCAAAACAATCTCTCAACTGGCTGTTAGCAGTTTAGACCAGGACTATCGGCTTATAAATCAAAACATTCTCTCAACTGGCTGTTAGCAGTTTAGACCAGGACTATCGGCTTATAAACCAAAACATTCTCTCAACTGGCTGTTAGCAGTTTAGTCCAGGACTATCGGCTTATAAATCAAAACATTCTCTCAACTGGCTGTTAGCAGTTTAGTCCAGGACTATCGGCTTATAAATCAAAACATTCTCTCAACTGGCTGTTAGCAGTTTAGTCCAGGACTATCGGCTTATAAATCAAAACATTCTCTCAACTGGCTGTTAGCAGTTTAGTCCAGGACTATCGGCTTATAAACCAAAACATTCTCTCAACTGGCTGTTAGCAGTTTAGTCCAGGACTATCGGCTTATAAATCAAAACATTCTCTCAACTGGCTGTTAGCAGTTTAGTCCAGGACTATCGGCTTATAAATCAAAACATTCTCTCAACTGGCTGTTAGCAGTTTAGTCCAGGACTATCGGCTTATAAATCAAAACATTCTCTCAACTGGCTGTCAGCAGTTTAGTCCAGGACTATCGGCTTAATCTTTGTCTGGTAAAGCAAATAGTCCTGCAAATGGGCACATCCACATCTCATGTGTCTCATTGTGATAAACAGTATGATAAATGTCATTTTCTTTAGTGTGATATGGACAAGGACGAGCTGTCCCCTGTGTCATCTGTCTTCTCTGTTTGTTTGCCTGTCTGTCCATCTCATGGCCTGTTCTCCTGAGGTGCCTGGCTAGTTCGTCTCATGGCCTGTTCTCCTTTGGTGCCTGGCTGGTTCGTCTCATGGCCTGTTCTCCTGAGGTGCCTGGCTTGTTCGTCTCATGGCCTGTTCTCCTGAGGTGCCTGGCTGGTTCGTCTCATGGCCTGTTCTCCTGAGGTGCCTGGCTGGCTCATCTCATGGCCTGTTCTCCTGAAGGGCCTGGCTGGTTTGTCTCATGGCCTGTTCTCCTTAGGTTCCTGGCTGGTTTGTCTCATGGCCTGTTCTCCTGAGGAGCCTGGCTGGTTCGTCTCATGGCCTGTTCTCCTTAGGGGCCTGGCTGGTTTGTCTCATGGCCTGTTCTCCTGAGGGGCCTGGCTGGTTTGTCTCATATCTGGTTCTCCTGAGGGGCCTTGCAACATCATTAAACCAAAAACATATAAACCCCCCCCAAAAATCTATGACTTTTTAAAAAACAAATTAAGATTAGAAGTGCTTATCTAGGATCATGTCCCCCTCCCCCCCGTCCATATCATCTTATTCATTATGATCTAAAAGGCAAACCTAATCCTTGATCTGCACTCTGACTCTGACACCATGCCCAGACCGGACACACGCGTGCGCCATCGTGCGCAAATTGATTTTGTCCCCCCACACCAAACGCGATCACGACATGCAAGTTGAAATATCAAAACAAACTCTGAACCAATTATATTCATTTGGGGATAGCTCGAAAAGCGTTAAACATTTATGGCAATTTAGCTAGCTAGCTTGCAGTTGTTAGCTAATTTGTCCTATTTAGCTAGCTTGCTGTTGCTAGCTAATTTGCCACGGGATATACATTTTGAGTTGTTGTTTTACCTGAAATGCACAAGGTCCTCTACTCCGACAATTAATCCACACATAAAACGGTCAACCGAATCGTTTCTAGTCATCTCTTCTGCTTCCAGGCTTTTTCTTCTTTGGACTTTAAATGGCGATTAGCATCTAACTTTCATAGTATTACCACGACCGACCGACCTCAGTTAATTTTTCAATCACCCACGTGGGTATAACCAATGAGGAGATGGCACGTTGGGTACCTGTTTCTATAAACCAATGAGGAGATGAGAGAGGCAGGACTTGCACCGCGTTCATCGTCACTAATAGAACTGACTTCTATTTTAGTGCTTGGCAACGCAGACGCCCGTTGGCGCGCGCGAGCAGTGTGGGTGCAATGATTGAATAACATGTATGTGTAAATGTATTATGCAACGTATATGCAAGCGACGTGAGCGGTGTGGTCAGCATGTGAGACAGTAGGAGCAGACCTCCGATCTCACTGTCCACGATCACTCCCACAGGTGCATCTGTAAGTGTAACGGATGTGAAATGGCTAGCTAGTTAGCGGGTACGCGCTAATAGCGTTTCAATCAGTTACGTCACTTGCTCTGAAACCTAGAAGCGTCGTTACCCATCGCTCCACAAAAGCCGCGGCTTTTTCTAAACTAATTCTAGGTTTCAGAGCAAGTGACGTAACTGATTGAAACGCTATTAGCGCGTACCCGCTAACTAGCTAGCCATTTCACATCCGTTACACATCTAATGTCTCCCCTGGCTTACTGACTGTTACAACAGACATCTACAGTACTGTCTCCCCTGGCTTACTGATTGTTACAACAGACAACAGACATCTGCTGTTTTCCTTGGCTTACTGACCATTACAACAGACAACAGACATCTACGGTCTCCCATGTCTTACTGACTGTTACAACAGACATCTACAAAATAAGTTACAAATAGCAGGAGCCATTCTCGTATGTCACAGAACCATCATGGTGTCACAGAACCGACGCCAACACGACCTCTTTGCCTGACAGGTAGTTCTCCTCACCAGAGCCTGGGCCTGTTTATACTGAATCAGACTGATGGATAGTTCTCCTCACCAGGGCCTGTTTATACTGAATCAGACTGACAGATAGTTCTCCTCACCAGGGCCTGGGCCTGTTTATACTGAATCAGACTGATGGATAGTTCTCCTCTCCAGGGCCTGTTTATACTGAATCAGACTGACAGATAGTTCTCCTCAGGGCCTGGGCCTGTTTATACTGAATCAGACTGACGGATAGTTCTCCTCACCAGGGCCTGGGCCTGTTTATACTGAATCAGACTGACAGATAGTTCTCCTCAGGGCCTGGGCCTGTTTATACTGAATCAGACTGACGGATAGTTCTCCTCACCAGGGCCTGGGCCTGTTTATACTGAATCAGACTGACAGATAGTTCTCCTCACCAGGGCCTGGGCTTGTTAATACTGAATCAGACTGACGGATAGTTCTATTCACCAGGGCCTGGGCCTGTTTATACTGAATCAGACTGATGGATAGTTCTCCTCACCAGGGCCTGTTTATACTGAATCAGACTGACAGATAGTTCTCCTCAGGGCCTGGGCCTGTTTATACTGAATCAGACTGATGGATAGTTCTCCTCACCAGGGCCTGGGCCTGTTTATACTGAATCAGACTGATGGATAGTTCTCCTCACCAGGGCCTGGGCCTGTTTATACTGAATCAGACTGATGGATAGTTCTCCTCACCAGGGCCTGGGCCTGTTTATACTGAATCAGACTGATGGATAGTTCTCCTCACCAGGGCCTGGGCCTGTTTATACTGAATCAGACTGATGGATAGTTCTCCTCACCAGGGCCTGGGCCTGTTTATACTGAATCAGACTGATGGATAGTTCTCCTCACCAGGGCCTGGGCCTGTTTATACTGAATCAGACTGATGGATAGTTCTCCTCACCAGGGCCTGGGCCTGTTTATACTGAATCAGACTGATGGATAGTTCTCCTCACCAGGGCCTGGGCCTGTTTATACTGAATCAAACTGATGGATAGTTCTCCTCACCAGGGCCTGGGCCTGTTTATACTGAATCAGACTGATGGATAGTTCTCCTCACCAGGGCCTGGGCCTGTTTATACTGAATCAGACTGATGGATAGTTCTCCTCACCAGGGCCTGGGCCTGTTTATACTGAATCAGATTGATGGATAGTTCTCCTCACCAGGGCCTGGGCCTGTTTATACTGAATCAGACTGACGGATAGTTCTATTCACCAGGGCCTGGGCCTGTTTATACTGAATCAGACTGATGGATAGTTCTCCTCACCAGGGCCTGGGCCTGTTAATACTGAATCAGACTGACGGATAGTTCTATTCACCAGGGCCTGGGCCTGTTTATACTGAATCAGACTGATGGATAGTTCTCCTCACCAGGGCCTGGGCCTGTTAATACTGAATCAGACTGACGGATAGTTCTATTCACCAGGGCCTGGGCCTGTTAATACTGAATCAGATTGATGGATAGTTCTATTCACCAGGGCCTGGGCCTGTTAATACTGAATCAGATTGATGGATAGTTCTCCTCACCAGGGCCTGGGCCTGTTTATACTGAATCAGACTGACGGATAGTTCTGCATCCTTGTGTAACGCTCGTCTGATGAAGTAGGAGTGGACCAAAGCGCAGCGTGTTACGTGTTCATGATATTTATTTAAATCTGAACACTAGAACAAAAATAACAAAGCGAGAAACAAACAGTTCTGTAAGGTAACTAAAACTATACAGAAAATAACTACCCACTAACACAGGTGGGAAAAAGGCTACCTAAGTATGATCCTCAATGAGAGACAACAATAGACAGCTGCCTCTGATTGAGAACCATACCCGGTCAAACACAAAGAAACAGAAAAATAGAAATAAAGAAACTAGAATGCCCACCCTAGTCACACCCTGGCCTAACCAAAATAGAGAATAAAAGCCTCTCTATGGCCAGGGCGTGACAGTACCCCCCCCCCCCCAAAGGTGCGGACTCCGGCCGCAAAACTTGACTCTAAAGGGGAGGGTCCGGTTGGGCTTCCTTTACGGCGGCGGCTCTGGTGCGGGACGTAGACCCCCCTCCGCCTCTGGCTCCCCCCACTTTGGTGGCGCCTCTGGTGCGGGGACCCTCGTAGCGGGCCCCGGACTGGGCACCCTCGTTGCGGGCCCCGGACTGGGCACCCTCGTTGCGGGCCCCGGACTGGGCACCCTCGCTGGTTGCCCCGGACTGGAGACCGTCACTGGAGGCTCCGGACTGGGGACCGTCGCTGGAAGCTCCGGACTGGAGACAGTTGCTGGAGGCTCCGGACTGGAGAACGTCGCTGGAGGCTCCGGGCCGGAGGCCGTCGTTGGAGGCTCCGGACTGGAGACCGTCGCTGGAGGCTCCGGACGGGGGATCGTCGCTGGAGGCCTGGTCCTTGGAGGAGGCACTGAATGGACCAGGCTGGGGAGACCTACTGGAGGCCAGGTCCTTGGAGGAGGCACTGGATGGACCAGGCTGGGGAGACCTACTGGAGGCCTGGTCCTTGGAGGAGGCACTGGATGGACCGGGCTGTGGGGGAGCACTGGAGATCTGGTGCGTATCCCTGGCACCACTCTTGATGGCTGAATGCCCACTTTAGCCCGGCACCTCCAGAGCGCAGGCACAGGTCGAACCGGGCTGTGGGGAAGCACTGGAGCTCTGGTGCTTAGCACTTGCACCGCTCCTCTTGGCTGCATGCCCACTTTAGCCCGGCACGTGCGGGGAGCTGGAACAGGCCGCACTGGGTTCTCCTGGCGAACTGGGGAAACCGTGCGTAGAGCCTGCGCAGGACTCCCCGGGCTGTGGAGGCGCACTGGAGGTCTGGAGCGCCAAGCTGCCACAAGACGTGCAGGGCTGGGGAGGCGCACAGGAGGCCTGGTGTGTGGGGCTGGCAAAGTCTTCACCAGATGGCTAGCACACACCTCAGGACGAGTATGGAGAGCTGACTCAGGTGACATCAACCCGAGGACATGCATCAACCCGAGTGCCTCATGCACCAACACAGGAGCTCTCTCATAGCTCTCTCCTCCAATCTCCCCATCAACTCCTTCACTGTCTCTGCTTCACTACCTTCGCTCCCCTCCAAGTTCACCCGGACTGGCTCTGGTTCCATCCTCGGCTCCGCCGAACGCCCCGTGTTCCCCCCCAATTTTTTTTGGGGGGGGCTGCCTCTCCTGGCCACGCTGCTTTGTCCTTTGGTGGTGGGCAGTTCTGTAACGCTCGTCTGATGAAGTAGGAGTGGAACAAAGCGCAGCGTGTTACGTGTTCATGATATTTATTTAAATCTGAACACTAAAACAAAAATAACAAAGCGAGAAGCAAACAGTTCTGTAAGGTAACTAAAACTATACAGAAAATAACTACCCACAAACACAGGTGGGAGAAAGGCTACCTAAGTATGATTCTCAATCAGAGACAACGATAGACAGCTGCCTCTGATTGAGAACCACACCCGGCCAAACACAAAGAAATAGAAAACATAGAAATAAAGAAACTAGAATTCCCACCCTAGTCATACCCTGGCCTAACCAAAATAGAGATTAAAAGCCTCTCTACGGCCAGGGCGTGACACCTTGTCAGTACTCTAAATGTCCTGTTCCTACTCCTCAGCATTGCCCCACACTCCTCTGTCCACCATGGGACTGCTTTCCTCCTCCTCCTCCTTCCTGAACTCTTAGGTATCGCCTCAGTAGCTGCCCCAACTAACGCTGTTCTCACCCAGTTATTCATACTATCCACATCCCCTCTCAAATCCACCCGAGACATCACCTGCTCACTCAGCTCCTGAAACTGATCCCACTTTACCCTTCCAAACACCCACCTGCCTACTCCATCCACTGACACCTCCTCATCCCTCCGGCCTATTGTGCATACTATGGGGTAATGACTACTTGCTACTGTCATTAGAGTGTGTTGTGGGCATTCAAATCCCAATACCACATTACCTTACTTCTATCCTGGTCCTTCCACCCTCCCCAGCACTTCCAGGTCCAATATCTGACAGGGATTATAGTAGTTCACTACCACTATCACCCCTCCTCTCAAACACACCTCCACCACCACATATTCCTTTTCGATACCTCTGCCTAGCGTCCTGTAAGGAAGTCCTTGGTTTATGAAGGTGGCACATCCCCCTGCATCTCGCAGAACAACTACACATCACTGTGTGATAAACTCCATAGTCAGTTTGAGACATGTTTCCTGCACACAAATCACATCAGGCTTAGCTGGCATATCTACAATGAACTGCTTGAAATCCTGCCCATTAGCCAACTGGCTTCAAGCATTCCATTGTAGTATTACCACCATAACTAAGATCCGGTAATACATGACTCCAGCCTTGGCTGATTGAGGTAACACAAGCAATATGGAGCCGATATAGATGGCAGCTTTGTTTCTAGTCCTTAGGATATTACTTATTCCATTGTTAGCCCAGAAAACCTTAAGTGTTATTACATATATACTCAGCAAAAAAAAGAAACGCCCCTTTTTCAGGACCCTGTATTTCAAAGATAATTTGTAAAAATCCAAATAACTTCACAGATCTTCATTGTAAAGGGTTTAAACACTGTTTCCCTTGCTTGTTCAATGAGCCATAAACAATGAATGAACATGCACCCGTGAACATGCACTGACACTAACAGCTTACAGATGGTAGGCAATTAAGGTCACAGTCATGAAAACTTAGGACACTAAAGAGGCCTTTCTACTGACTGAAAAACACCAAATGAAAGATGCCCAGGGTACCTGCTCATCTGTGTGAACGTGCCTTAGGCATGCTGCAAGGAGGCATGCGGACCACAGATGTGGCCAGGGCAATAAATTGCAATGTCCGTACTGTGAGACGCCTAAGACAGCGCAACAGGGAGACAGGATGGACAGCTGATCGTCCTCGCAGTGGCGGACCACGTGTAGCAACACCTGCACAGGATCGGTACATCTGAACATCACACCTGCGGGACAGGTACAGGATGGCAACAACTGCCCGAGTTACACCAGCAACGCACAATCCCTCCATCAGTGCTCAGACTGTCCGCAATAGGCTGAGAGAGGCTGGAGTGACGGCTTGTAGGCCTGTAGTAAGGCAGGTTCTCACCAGACATCACCGGCAGAAACGTCGCCTATGGGCACAAACCCACCGTCGCTGGACCAGACATGACTGGCAAAAAGTGCTCTTCACTGATGAGTTGCAGTTTTGTCTCACCAGAGGTGATGGTCGGATTTGCATTAATCGCTGAAGGAATGGGCATTACACAGAGGCCTGTACTCTGGAGCGGGATCGATTTGGAGGTGGAGGGTCCGTCATGGTCTGGGATTGTAACATACTCTGTTTCATGGAAACATGGCTAGCTGGGGACATGCTGTCGGAGTCCGTACAACCAACTGCTCTAACTTCTGCGATGCATACAGGGCCCTCCCCCTCTCTCCTTTTGGAAAATTTGACCATGACTCCATCTTGTTGCTCCCCTCCTATTGGCAGATACTAAAACAGGAAGCGACCGTGCTTAAGTCTATCCTACGCTGGTCTGACCAATCGGATTCCACGCTTCAAGATTGCTTGGATCACGTGGACTGGGATATGTTCCGGGTAGCCTCAGACAATAACATTGACGTATGCGCTGACTCTGTGAGCGAGTTTATAAGGAAGTGTATAGGAGATGTTGTACCCACTGTGACTATTAAACCCTTCCCTAACCAGAAACCGTGGATTGATGGCAACATCAAAACTGAAAGCAGCAAAACTGAAAACACGTACCACCACACTTAACCATGGCAAGGTGACTGGAAACATTGCCGAATACAAACAGTGTAGCTATTCCCTCCTCAAGGCAATCAAACAAGCAAAGCATCAGTATAGAGACAAAGGCTCAAACACAAGACGTGTGTGCCAGGGTCTACAGACAATCACGGATTACAAAAAGAAAACCAGACCCTTCGCGGACATCAACGTCTTGCTTCTAGACAAATTACACTTCTTTGTGCACTTTGAGGACAATACAGTGCCACTGAACATGCGTAGACCAGCTGGCTGGTGTGTTTACGGACATATTCAATCATTCCCTATCCCAGTCTGCTGTCCCCACATGCTTCAAGATGGCCACCATTGTTCCTGTTCCCAAGAAAGCTAAGGTAACTGAACTAAATGACTATCGCCACGTAGCACTCACTTCAATCATCATGAAGTGCTTTGAGAGACTAGTCAAGGATCATATCACCTCCACCCTACCTGTCAACCTAGACCCACTCTAATTTGCTTACCGCCCCAATAGGTCCACCGACGATGCAATCGCCATCAAACTGCACACTGCCCTATCCCATCTGGACAAGAGGAATACCTATGTAAGAATGCTGTTAATTGACTACAGCTCAGCATTCAACAACATAGTACCCTCCAAGCTCATCATCAAGCTGGAGGCCCTGGGTCTCAACCCTGCCCTGTGCAACTGGGTCCTGGACTTCCTGACGGACCGCCCCGGGTGGTGAAGGTAGGAAACAACATCTCCACCCCACTGATCCTCAACACTGGGGCCCCACAAGGGTGCGTTCTCAGCCCTCGCCTGTACTCCCTGTTCACCCATGACTGCGTGGCCATGCACGCCTCCAACTCAATCATTAAGTTTGCAGACGACACTACAGTGGTAGGCTTGATTACCAACAACAACGAGACAGCCTACAGGGAGGAAGTGAGGACCCTCAGAGTGTGGTGTCAGGAAAATAACCTCTCACTCAATGTCAGCAAAACAAAATAGATGATCGTGGACTTAAGGCAACAGCAAAGGGAGCACCCCACTCTTCACATCGACGGGACAGCAGTGGGGAAGGTGGAAGGTTTTAAGTTCCTCGGTGTACATATCACCGACAAACTGAAATGGTCCACGCACACCGACAGTGTTGTGAAGAAGGCGCAACAGTGCCTCTTCAACCTCAGGAGGCTGAAAAAATTGGCTTGTCACCGAAAACCCTCACAAACTTCCACAGATGCACAATTGAGAGCATCCTGTCGAGCTGTATCACTGCCTGGTATGGCATCTGCACAGCCCACAACCACAGGGCTCTCCAGAGGGTGGTGCGGTCTGCACAACGCATCACCGGGGGCAAACTACCTGCACTCCATGACACCTACACCACCTGATGTCACAGGAAGGCCATAAAGATAATCAAGGACAACAACTACCCGAGCCACTGCCTGTACACCCCGCTACCATCCAGAAGGTGAAGTAAGTACAGGTGCATCAAAGCTGGGACAGAGAGATTGAAAAACAGCTTCTATCTCAAGGCCATCAGATTGTTACACAGCCACCACTAGCACAGAGAGGTGGCTGCCTACCTACAGACTTGATATCATTGGCCACTTTAATAAATACAACCCTAGTCACTTTAATAATGCCACTTTAAGAATGTTTACATATCTCGCATTACTCATCTCATATGTATATACAGTATACTGTATCCTTAACTATCTATTCTTAACTATCTATTGCATCTTAGCCGCTTTGTCACGGCTCATCCATATATTTTATACTTATATATTCTCATCCCATTCCTTGACTAGTGTGTGTATTAGGTTTTGTTGTGGAATTGTTAGATATTACCTGTTAGATACTGCTGCACTGTCATATCTAGAAGCAGAAGCATTTCACTACACTCACAATAACATCTGCTAACCATGTGTATGTGACCAATAACATTTGATTTGATTTGATTTAATCTCAAACCTCTTACCATGACAGCACTGTCATGTCTAGAGGCGAAAGAAACGCACACCTATTTAGGTGAGGTGCTGGCTAGCGGAGTGGAACACTTAAAAAAAAATAAAAAAAATAAAGGAGAGCAGCACACTCTAGGAGCTCTGATGCAAAAATATTTATGTCCAACGTTTCGACAGACAAGCTGTCTTCATCAGCCCTCCTCTCTGTTTCAGGCTCTACTTTAGCAGTGCTATTGATCGCTCCTGCTATGAACGTCACCAGCTTTCTCTTATCTATGTATACCATATCACCGTCCACCTGCCTCATAATCCCCGGTCTAGATCCTCCTACACCATCTCTCCCTTGAACCTGTATCTCCCTGGACCTACATCACCCTCACTGCCTCAGCATATAACACCCTTCTCTCCTGGACCACCCTCACTGCCTCAGCATATAACACCCTTCTCTCCTGGACCACCCTCACTGCCTCAGCATATAACACCCTTCTCTCCTGGACCCCCCTCACTGCCTCAGCAGATGACACCCTTCTCTCCTGAACCCCCCTCACTGCCTCAGCATAAGATTGGGTCTTAGTCTAAATTACTATACATTTCATAGAGTGTATACCTCCACAATCAACCTGATACCCAAAATAAACCATTTTGGATGAGCCTAAATCAATTACGGGCACGGTTGACCCCCTCCCTCCCGGCACACATCCTTCTGGCGTTTCTTCATGTTCTAATATTATCGATTATGTTTGTTAAAAACAACCTGAGGATTGATTATAAAAACATTTGACATGTTTCTACGACCATTACGGATACTTTTTGAAATTTTCGTCGAACGGAATGAGGCTTTGGTTTTCTGAACATAACGCGCAACCCAAATGGTGTTTTTTTGTTATAAAAGTAATATTTATCGAACAAAAATAACATTTGTTGTGTAACTGGGAGTCTCGTGAGTGCAAACATCCGAAGATTATCAAAGGTAAGCGATTAATTTTATTGCTTTTCTGACTTTCGTGACAAAGCTAACCAAGCTAATATATGGCTAACTGTTCTAGCATTGATTGATACACTCACAAAAGCTTAGATTGCTTTCGCTGCAAAGCATATTTTCAAAATCTGACACGATAGGTGGATTAACAACAAGCTAAGCTGTGTTTTGGTATATTTCACTTGTGATTGCATGATTATAAATATTTTTAGTAATATTTTTGAATCTGATACGTTTGGGAATTTTCTTGCGCCTTTCAGGACCGGAACGAGGCTGTAGTTTTCTGAACATAACGCGCAACCCAAATGGCGTTTTTTTGTTATAAAACTAATAATTATCGAACAAAAAGAACATTTAGTGTGTAATTGGGAGTCTCGTGAGTGCAAACATCCGAAGATTATCAAAGGTAAGTGATTAATTTTATTGCTTTTCTGACTTTCGTGACCAAGCTAATTTAAGGCTAGCCGTTCTAGCATTGATTGATACACTCACAAACGCTTGGATTGCTTTCGCTGTAAACCATATTTTCAAAATCTGACTAAGCTGTGTTTTGGTATATTTCACTTGTGATTCCATGATTATAAATATTTTTTGTATTATTTTTGAATTTGGCGCTCTGCAATTCAGTGGTTGTTTAGGAAAATGATCCCGTAATCGGGATCTGTGCGCCAAGAAGTTAAAGGTCATTTACCACCTTCACAAGTTAATCATTGTTTATTGTTAGCGCGCTGGAGAGGTTCCAACAAACTTAACGCACCATAGTGAACGTCTGTCAGAAGCTCTACCGGGGCAGTCCCGTTAGTTCCCTTATACTGTATACTGACAAGTCATATTTGCATGATTTAGCCTATTCATAATGAATTAATCAATAACGTTTGCTTCATTCATGTGACCGACCAATACTGGGTCATGCATGTGACAGACCAATACCTCACGAGGCTTCTTCTCTCTAAGCTGAGACCTTGAAACTGAGATATTCCTTTCTCTAAACAAGGTTATGGGCGTACTTTCAAAATGCAGACACCGATAGTGAGAATTCGTTTAATCAGTCACTTGCATGAACACAGAAATAAGTTTATAGAAAAACATAGAACAGAAAAATTGGTAAATAGAAAAGGAGCAACATAAAATGTTCCATCACACACCCTTCTCTCCTGGACCACCCTCACTGCCTCAGCATGAGACACCCTTCTCTCCACTCTCCCTTGTTGTACCTCCACTGCCTGCTTCATTGCCTCAGCATATGACACCCTTCATTCCACTGTCCCTTGTTGCACCTCCACTGCCTGCTTCATTGCCTCACACCCACCACTATGAGCTGAAGCATGTAAGTTTATGTTTATTTTTCTACATACCTCTTGAGCTGTCTGTATCCTCCTGACTGGTGGTTCTTGAACAAAAAAAATAGTATGCTTTTCTGCATCTCTGAACAAAATGTGGGTAAAAGATTGAAAGGAATGTGAGTCTTATTTAGTAATGACTTGCTTTTATAAAAGTCTACCAACCTTGATAGCTTTAAAAAAAAAAAAGGCTTCTCAACCCCTCATCACCTGAGGTTGGGAACCTATCTGGGCTAGCCAAACGCCTACTTCATAAAATGGCTAGGTGGCTAGCAGTATTTCAAAAAAATATATACTTATTTAAACAGGACAAATCTGATGGGGCATGTGTCCCTGAGCCACCTGTGGGCATGACGCCTCTACCTACCCTTACCTTAACCGTTACCGTAACCATTTAAAATGTCCACTTCAATGGGGTAGGAATATCCCAAGGATCCCAGTTAGCAAGGGCCCTCGCTCCAGTGCGCACGCGAGGCTTTATTGGATCTGTAAAGCAGATGGCATCGATCACGAAACGGCGTATGCGAATGTGAGTAGATTGCATTGATAGAAACAGGCGTCCATCTTTGGAAACAGTCTCCAGTTGTTTTATAGCTCAGTGACTCGAACGCACGCCCGTTTGCCTGTCAAACATCAGCCAGGAATAATGAAGAACTTCTGTTTGAGGAAAATAATGATTTGATTCTGAAGTTAGTTCTACATTTTAGTCAACAAATGCATGAATGGAAAGAGCAGCCTAATTATCTAGCCTAAAACAATATGTTTGGTGCCAAAATCACGAGTTGGCGTGCACTACCACAAACTCATTCACTGAATTTTCTTTCCTAGGATGATCAACAGTTGAAAAGACAATAAGAAAACATTATTACTGCAGTTATAAAATGTCATTTAAATAAAACATTCAAAAATCTTGTTTGACATAGATTGATTAGCCTAGGCCGGGTACGGACAGTAGGCTAGGCCGTGACTGGCAAATTGTTCTAGAACAAGCTCATGTTCTAGAACTGACCATCCGACCAATCAGTCATCAACAATAACTATTCAGGCCTTTGGATTGGTCAAAGGTGTACACAGAGTACAGGGAAATAGGGCCACTCCCAAGCCAAACGAGTATACTAAAGGTCAGGTGTATTATACAAATAATACAACATATGTTTAAAATATATTTCGTTTTAGTTATTATAGAAGCTATAACACCATTTTTAAAAGAAGATGGCACTTGTGTTATTATCAAGGTCCTGGATCAGTATGTTTTGTTTTGCCAGATGGATGATATTTACTGTTTGCTGACTATTTTCCTGTCATTTACAAAGAATGGATTAGTTCTACTCAAATAGGTCTGGCAGGGTGGCGTCCATACGAAGTACTTAAAGTTACCATATGATGGCAGTATTGGTCTAGGTTTGGTTCTCACAGACTTGATGAGGGTGCTGATCACACACACACACACACACACACACACACACACACACACACACACACACACACACACACACACACACACACACACACACACACACACACACACACACACACACACACACACACACACACACACACACACACACACACACACAGAGGAAAACATAGCTTGTGTGTGTGTTTGGACACGGCAAGGACAGGGTGCTATCTTGATTCTCTCGGACTTCACAGGCACCAGCAACATGGATCAGAGAACTGGGGCCTGTTCCCCATGGGGATGTATGTACAGTACAGTACCAGTCAAAAGTTTGGACACACCTTCTCATTCAAGGGTTTTTTCTTTATTTTCTACATTGGTGAATAATAGTGAAGACATAAAAACTATGAAATAACACATATGGAATCATGTAGTAACCCCCCAAAAAAGTGTTAAACAAATGTAAATAATTTTGATATTCCTCAAAGTAGCCAGCCTTTGCCTTGATGACAGCTTTGCACACACAAAGGCCAACATTTTCCCAGGACCTTAGGTTACTAAGAAGTGCTTCTTCTCTAAGCCAATACACACATGTGATGACATGCTTTATTATGAAGTCGTTTTTATACTGTGGAACCCCTCAGGTCACCTCAGTCTCACGCCCACTTTTTGTTTCCCGGCAACTCCCGATTTACAAACCCAGGTTGGTGATTACATCTACCTGGTGATGTACATCTACCTGTAGGCTCTGTTTTAGTTCATAGTGATCATCGCCGGTGCCTGGTGTTGTACATCTACCTGCAGGCTCTGTTTTAGTTCATAGTGATCATCGCCGGTGCCTGGTGTTGTGCATCTACCTACAGGCCTATAGGCTCTGTTTTGGTTTAACCCTTCCCTTATAAACAGAGTATGAAATCACTAAAATACTATTTTAAGTCATTTTTCCACAATGGGCCTTTCTCAAGTATGGGGTCTCAAACGTGTAAAAACTAACATTTTATCTGTAAAAATGAAAATATATAAAAATAAAGCTCAGGTACTGGAATGCAGACATCCATGATGTTCTGGGTCAATTTGAACCCCATAATTTGATTTCGGTCTATATAACCTTTGAACAGTGCATCCTAGAAACAAGCTGGTTTTACTGCACACGAATGTAGTAAGTATAATATAGTATAGTCCAGTATAATGAAGTATAATGTAGTATAGTCCAGTATAATGAAGTATAATGTAGTATAGTCCAGTATAATGAAGTATAATGTAGTATAGTCCAGTATAATGAAGTATAATGTAGTATAGTCCAGTATAATGAAGTATAATGTAGTATAGTCCAGTATAATGAAGTATAATGTAGTATAGTCCAGTATAATGAAGTATAATGTAGTATAGTCCAGTATAATGAAGTATAATGTAGTATAGTCCAGTATAATGAAGTATAATGTAGTATAGTCCAGTATAATGAAGTATAATGTAGTATAGTCCAGTATAATGAAGTATAATGTAGTATAGTCCAGTATAATGAAGTATAATGTAGTATAGTCCAGTATAATGAAGTATAATGTAGTATAGTCCAGTATAATGAAGTATAATGTAGTATAGTCCAGTATAATGACGTATAATGTAGTATAGTCCAGTATAATGAAGTACAATGTAGTATAGTCCAGTATAATGAAGTACAATGTAGTATAGTCCAGTATAATGAAGCTGTGCAACACTGATCTGAAGTATATGTGAAGTCAATTTGACCTTGACCTTTGGGACAAAATGATTTTCTGTGCAGTAACGATCTATTATCCATCATGATTAAAAGATAAGTATGTTTTCCCTGTGATCTTTCAGAGGCCGAGGATCAGTGATCTGATGTTTGGCTAAAATTAGCAAAATATTTGATTTATGACTTTGGTACAGTAATCCAGCATTGGGCTCCATTTTGAAAGGTTGGGTCTATCAATTGCTTTGAATGAGAATGTTATTAGCTACTGGAAAATACATTGGGACGTTCAAATCATACATTTATTTACAGTTTAGTCATTTACCAGACGCTCGAGGTGAGCAGGGAGATTATTTAAGAAATACTTTAAAGAGGTAGGGTTTCAGGTGCTTTCGGGAAGATGGGCAGAGACTCTGCTGTCCTAGTTTCAGGGGGAAGATGGGCAGAGACTCTGCTGTCCTAGTTTCAGGGGGAAGATGGGCAGGGACTCTGCTGTCCTAGCTTCAGGGGGAAGATGGACAGGGACTCTGCTGTCCTAGCTTCAGGGGGAAGATGGACAGGGACTCTGCTGTCCTAGTTTCAGGGGGAAGATGGGCAGGGACTCTGCTGTCCTGGTTTCAGGGCGAAGATGGCCAGGGACTCTGCTGTCCTAGTTTCAGGGGGAAGATGGGCAGGGACTCTGCTGTCCTAGTTTCAGGGGGAAGATGGGCAGAGACTCTGCTGTCCTAGTTTCAGGGCGAAGATGGCCAGGGACTCTGCTGTCCTAGTTTCAGGGGGAAGATGGGCAGAGACTCTGCTGTCCTAGTTTCAGGGGGAAGATGGCCAGGGACTCTGCTGTCCTAGTTTCAGGGGGAAGATGGGCAGAGACTCTGCTGTCCTAGTTTCAGGGCGAAGATGGCCAGGGACTCTGCTGTCCTAGTTTCAGGGGGAAGATGGGCAGAGACTCTGCTGTCCTAGTTTCAGGGGGAAGATGGCCAGGGACTCTGCTGTCCTAGTTTCAGGGGGAAGATGGGCAGAGACTCTGCTGTCCTAGTTTCAGGGGGAAGATGGGCAGGGACTCTGCTGTCCTAGCTTCAGGGAGAAGCTGGTTCCACCATTGGGGTTCCAGGACAGAAAAGAGCTTGGACTGGGCTGAGCGGGAGCTGCACTCCAACAGAGGTGGGAGGGCCAAGAGACCAGAGGTGGCAGAAGGGAGTGCGCGGGTTGGGGTGTAGTGTTTGAGCATAGCCTGAAGGTAGGGAGGGGCAGTGCCTCTTGCTGCTCCATAGGCAAGCACCATGGTTTTGTAGTGGATGCGAGCTTCGACTGGAAGCCAGTGGAGTGTGCGGAGGAGCGGGGTGACATGAGAGAACTTGGAAGGTTGAACACCAGGTGCGGCATTTCTGGATAAGTTGCAGGGGTCTGATGGCACAAGCAGGGAGCCCAGCCAACAGCGAGTTGCTGTAGTCCAGACAGGCAATTACAAGTACCTGGATTAGGACCTGCGCCGCTTCCTATGTGAGGTAGGGTCGTACTCTACGGATGTTGTAGAGCATGAACCTGCAGGAGAGAGTTGATGTTTGCGGAGAACAGGGTGTTGTCCAGGGTCACGCCAAGGTTCTTTGCACTCTGGAGGGCGACACAATGGAGTTGTCAACCGCGATGGAGAGGACTTGGAGCGGGCAGGCCTTCCCCAGGAGGAAAAGCAGCTCTGTCTTGTTGAGGTTGAGCTTGAGGTGGTGGGCCATCATCCAAGCTGAGATATCTGCCATGCATGCAGAAATTCGTGTCGCCGCCTGGGTGTCAGAAGGGGGGGGGAATGAGAAAAGTAGTTGAATGTCATCTGTATAACATCGATAACAGAGACCATGTGAGGATATGATGGAGCCCAATGACTTGGTGTATAGAGAGAAGAGGAGAGGGCCTAGAACCGAGCCCTGGGAGATACCAGTAGTGAGAATATGTGGAGCAGACACAAATCCTCTCCACATCATCTAGTAGGAGTGTTCTGCCAGATAGGATACAATCCAAGAGTGTGCAGAGCCTGAGGGCCCAGCCCTGAAAGGGTGGAGAGGAGGATCTGTCAAAGACAGCAGATAGATCTTGGAGGATGAGAAAAGAGGAGAGAGAGAGAGTCAGCTTTGGTAGTGCTAAGAGCAGACTCTGTTGAGTGACCCGTCTTGAAGCCTGAATGGTTAGGGTCAAGAAGATTGTTCTGAGAGAGATAACGAGAGAGTTGATCAGCACGCTCAAGTGTTTTGGAAAGAAAAGAAAGGGATACATGTTTATTTTCTGTAGATCAGATGAGTCGAGTTTCTTGAAGGGAGTGACTCGGGACATTTTCAAGTTAGAAGGGATGCAACCAGTGGTCAGGGATGAGTTGATGAGGGAAGTGAGGAGCGGGAGAAGGTCTCCAGAGATGGTCTGGAGAAGGGAGGAGGGTATGGGGTCGAGTGGGCAAGTTGTCGGGCGGCCAGACCTCAGTAGTCACAGGATTTAATCTGGAGAGAGAGAGGGGAGAATGAGGTCAAGGCGTAGGATAGTTCTGTGTGAGTGGGACCAGTGGACTCAATAGGCTGAGTGAATGAGTGGGACCAGTGGACTCAATAGGCTGAGTGAATGAAGAGTGGATGTTGTCAACGTTCTTTTCAAAGTGGTTGACAAAGTAGCCCGCAGAGAGGAAGGAGGTGGAGGATTAAGGAGGGAGGAGAAGCTGGAAAAGAGTTTCCTAGGGTTAGAGGCAGAAGCTTAATTTAGTGATAAAAAGTGGCTTTAACAGCAGATACGGAGGAAGAGAAGGTAAAGAGGAGGAAAGGATGATAGGTCCTCCTGAAGTTAAATTTTCTCTCAACTTCTTGCATCCCTGTTCTGTAAGCTCGCAATGAGTCAGTTAGACATGGAGCAGGAGGGCCGAGCCGGCCAGAAGGAAAGGGGACAGTGCGAGTCATAGGATGCAGAAAGGGAGGAGAGCATAGTTCCTCTGCCAAGTGTCTGTGTTCTTCTGCCCATTTAAATTTTTTCTTTTTATTGGCCAGTCTGAGATATGGCTTTTTCTTTGCAATTCTGCATAGAAGGCCAGCATCCCGGAGTTGCCTCTTCACTATTGAAGTTGAGACTGGTGTTTTGTGGGTACTATTTAATGAAGCTGCCAGTTGAGGACGTGTGAGGCGTCTGTTTCTCAAACTAGACACTAATTTACTTCCTCTTGCTCAGTTGTGCACCGGGGCCTCCCACTCCTCTTTCTATTCTGGTTAGAGACAGTTTGCGCTGTTCTGTGACGGCAGTAGCACACAGTGTTGAACGAGATCTTCCGTTTCTGGGCAATTTCTAGCATGGAATAGCCTTCATTTCTCAGATCAAGAATAGACTGACGAGTTTCAGAAGAAAGTGCTTTGTTTCTAGCCGTTTTGAGCCTGTAATCGAACCCACAAATGCTGATGCTCCAGATACTCAACTAGTCTAAAGAAGGCCAGTTTTATTGCTTCTTTAATCAGGACAACAGCTTTCAGCTGTGCTAACATAATTGCAAAAGAGTTTTCTAATGATCAATTAGCCTTTTAAAATGATAAACTTGGATTAGCTAACACAACGTGCCATTGGAACACAGGAGTGATGGTTGCTGGTAATGGGCCTCTGTACGCCTATGTAGATATTCCATTAAAAATCAGCCATTTCCAGCTACAATAGTCATTTACAACATTAACAATGTCTACACTGTATTTCTGATCAATTTGATGTTATTTTAATGGACAATTTTTTTTGCCTTTCTTTCAAAAACAAGGACATTTCTAAGTGACCCCGAAACGTTTTCATGGCGGAGACGTTTACATTCCGGACTCATTGCTCATCCTAATATTTATATAGTTCTTAATTCCATTATTTTACTTTTAGATATGTGTGTATTGTTGTGTATTTTTAGATACTACTCCACTGTTGGAGCTAGGAACACAAGCATTTCACTACACCCGCAATAACATCTGATAAATATGTGTATGTGACCATTTGATTTGATTTGAAGACCTGTGTCAAGGGTCTCTGTCTGTCTGTCTGTCTGTCTGTCTGTCTGTCTGTCTGTCTGTCTGTCTGTCTGTCTGTCTGTCTGTCTGTCTGTCTGTCTGTCTGTCTGTCTGTCTGTCTGTCTGTCTGTCTGTCTGTCTGAATACCTCAGACACAGCGAGCTAATGATGCGGATGACGGTTCAAAATTGTAATAGCATTTTAGGTTTTTCACCTCAATTAATATTATCAACTAAATTATTACATAAAAAATACCTATTTCTTATTATTATTATCCTTTATTTTAACCAAGGACAAACTAATAAGCTACTTCTATTATATTATGTTCTATTCTATTCTATTCTATTCTATTGTGTTCTTTTCTATTCTGTTCTATTATGTTCTGTTCTGTTCTGTTCTATTCTGTTCTATTCTGTTCTATTCTGGTCTGTTCTGTTCTATTCTGTTCTATTCTGTTCTGTTCTATTCTGTTAATTTCTATTCTGTTCTGTTCGTATGAGGTGCACTAGTCTTCATGCTTGCTGACTGAATGTCATGTCAGACCAGACCGGACCCAGCTACAGTAACCTTACAGGGGGTCACTCACACAGTCACTCTTTCTCCTTTGTTAGCTGTGTGATGTGCTGGGTGCCTGCTGGATCCGTCCTGCTAAATGCCCTCTAGTCTTTACTCAACGAGCAGGAACAAAAGAGAAGTGAGGCCTTCTGGGTAGGCAGCTAGAGTATAGTGAGAGGGCGGTCAGACCAGACCAGACCGGGCTGACTCACACCCCAGGGCGTCCCTTTATTGGGACAGTGTATGTGTGTGTATTGGGTCAGTCACAGGGAACCCAGGACTCGCAGGGCTTTTTTGCACTTTGGAAAATATCGACGGCCCGGGCCTCTGGCTTGTGCCATTGATTTGGACTTAAGCCGCACTGCCTCTTGCGACTGGCTGACTGCCTGCCTGCCATTGTATTGGCCTGATTAATTAAAAAGCAAACGTTTTTTAGCATGGGTGACTGCCTTTCACCGTAGGGTGTAGAGTGAGCAAGAGGGGCGGGCGACTGTGTGTGGCTTTCTTATGCCTGTGAGCTAGAGCGCATGGGCGGGAGGCAGAGAGGGGTGCCCTCCTCCTCAAATGGATGAAAAACATTAGCCATTGGTGCACTGCTGAGTTTGGACAGTTCCTGCTCCGGGGCCTGACTTTATGAGCCATTAGGCGTTGCAGTGAGGGATGTAGTTGGTGCATTATGTTCCGTGTCACCTCCTATTAGCCTGGCCAGGCCTGATGTCCATTGAGAAAGCTACTTCTGCTCCACAATTCCCTTCATGTGGGTTTCTGCGTTCCAAATAGCACCCTATTCCCTATGTAGTGCACTACTTTTGACCAGGGCCCATAGGGCACTATATAAGGGTTAGGGCCCTGGTCAAAAGTAGTGCACTACATAGGGAATAGGGTGCTATTTGGT
The DNA here is from genome assembly GCF_016432855.1 of Salvelinus namaycush. Classification (NCBI taxonomy): domain Eukaryota; kingdom Metazoa; phylum Chordata; class Actinopteri; order Salmoniformes; family Salmonidae; genus Salvelinus; species Salvelinus namaycush. The sequence goes on along the minus strand of NC_052324.1, from coordinate 40,106,996 downwards.
ACACAGACGTGGTCTGGGGGGCACTGATAGGAGAGTAACGATCGGGACCGCCAGCCACATTACATTGTTATGCTGTTTGGACTCTGTTCTTCTTGTGCTTCCAGTCCAGTTGCTGCCCAGCAGTGTTGAGACAGGGCTGGACGGGACAGACAATATCTCTGTAGTGTTACTGTAGTGTATTGACTAAGCCCCAGCTGGCATGTATACACTGAGGCTTTTACAGAAATACGTTTTTTTAGGACACGCAGGACATTGTGTTTGTTTATAATGTAATGGGAAGCAGGGAGGAGAGAGGAAGACATGGTGTCAGGAGCGGGAAAAGAGTTTAGGGTTAGGGAGGAGGGAGGAGGGAGGAAGGAGGAGGAGGAAGGAGGAGGGAGGAGGGAGGAGGGAGGAGGAGGAAGGAGGAGGGAGGAGGGAGGAGGAGGAACAAGAGAGGAGGGAGGAGGGAGAAGGGAGAAGGGAGGAGGAGGAAGGAGGAAGGAGGAGGGAGGAAGGAGGAGGGAGGAGGGAGGAGGAGGAGGGAGGAGGAGGGAGGAGGGAGGAGGAGAGGAGGGAGGAGGAAGGAGGAGGGAGGAGGGAGGAGGAGGGAGGAGGGAGGAGGGAGGAGGGAGGAGGGAGGAGGGAGGAGGAGGAACAAGAGAGGAGGGAGGAGGGAGAAGGGAGAAGGGAGGAGGAGGAAGGAGGAGGAGGAAGGAGGAGGGAGGAGGGAGGAGGGAGGAGGAGGAAGGAGGAGGGAGGAGGGAGGAGGAGGAACAAGAGAGGAGGGAGGAGGGAGAAGGGAGAAGGGAGGAGGGAGGAGGAGGAAGGAGGAGGGAGGAGGGAGGAGGGAGGAGGGAGGAGGGAGGAGGAGGAAGGAGGAGGGAGGAGGGAGGAGGAGGAACAAGAGAGGAGGGAGGAGGGAGAAGGGAGAAGGGAGGAGGAGGAAGGAGGAAGGGGGAAGGAGGAAGGAGGGAGGAGGAAGGAGGAAGGAGGAGGGAGGAGGGAGGAGGGAGGAGGAGGGAGGAGGGAGGAGGGAGGAAGGAGGAGGAGGAAGGAGGAGGGAGGAGGGAGGAGGAGGAACAAGAGAGGAGGGAGGAGGGAGAAGGGAGAAGGGAGGAGGAGGAAGGAGGAAGGAGGAGGGAGGAAGGAGGAGGGAGGAGGGAGGAGGAGGAAGGAGGGAGGGAGGAGGAACAAGAGAGGAGGGAGGAGGGAGAAGGGAGAAGGGAGGAGGAGGAAGGAGGGAGGAGGTAGGAGGAAGAAGGGAGGATGGAGGAAGACATGGTGTCAGAAGTGGGGAAGGCAGGTGTGCATAATGATGGTGGCAGGAGTGGGGGTGGCAGGAGTGGGGAAGGCAGGAGTGCATAATGCTGGGGAGCCTGGCGACCTCGAGCGCCGGGGCGGAAGAGTGGGAGCAGGCGTGACAAGATTTTCATGCAAATATAAAAAAATATGCATGTAAACAATATGTGCATTTTCCCCACCAGTGATGTGCTTCCATCAAATTGACTTGTTGTGCATAACGATCTGTGTTTGGTGACTGTGTCGTTAAACTGTGGTTAAATTCCCATGTACTGAATTAAACAAACAAACAAGTTGAATAGGTTTCCATAGCATTTTCACCTAAACTGATGGTTTTGTCACAAAAAAACAGTTATTTATAGTGAATGTGCCCACTCTGGTCTTGTGCTCGAGCCAACAGTGCCCACTCTGGTCTTGTGCTCGAGCCAACAGTGCCCACTCTGGTCTTGTGCTCGAGCCAACAGTGCCCACTCTGGTCTTGTGCTCGAGCCAACAGTGCCCACTCTGGTCTTGTGCTCGAGCCAACAGTGCCCACTCTGGTCTTGTGCTCGAGCCAACAGTGCCCACTCTGGTCTTGTGCTCGAGCCAACAGTGCCCACTCTGGTCTTGTGCTCGAGCCAACAGTGCCCACTCTGGTCTTGTGCTCGAGCCAACAGTGCCCACTCTGGTCTTGTGCTCGAGCCAACAGTGCCCACTCTGGTCTTGTGCTCGAGCCAACAGTGCCCACTCTGGTCTTGTGCTCGAGCCAACAGTGCCCACTCTGGTCTTGTGCTCGAGCCAACAGTGCCCACTCTGGTCTTGTGCTCGAGCCAACAGTGCCCACTCTGGTCTTGTGCTCGAGCCAACAGTGCCCACTCTGGTCTTGTGCTCGAGCCAACAGCTCGCAGGACACTCGTGATTCTAAAGCATATGTTGTTATGTTGTTCAGGGTTTATATGAGATGTCATTTGTGAATGAGACTTGTGAAAGTGTGCTTTAAACAATTTGTTTTTTTGGCTTTGAATACAAAAATACAAAAATATTTCTTGATACATTTGAAACGAGGTCTAGTTGTGGCCCAACCGGACTAGATTGTGACGGACTCTTGGTAGAAGGCATTGCTTGACTGCTGTGAGGGGGATGAGCACAATATCGTTCGAGAACTGTAGCCTTGCAAAGATTCAAATCAAATGTTATTCATCACATGCTTCATGAACAACAGGTGTAGACTAACAGGGATGGTAAACAACAGGTGTAGACTAACAGTGAAATGCTTGGTAAACAACAGGTGTAGACTAACAGTGAAATGCTTGGTAAACAACAGGTGTAGACTAACAGTGAAATGCTTGGTAAACAACAGGTGTAGACTAACAGGGAAATGCTTGGTAAACAACAGGTGTAGACTAACAGTGAAATGCTTGGTAAACAACAGGTGTAGACTAACAGTGAAATGCTTTCCTAAACAACAGGTGTAGACTAACAGTGAAATGCTTGGTAAACAACAGGTGTAGACTAACAGTGAAATGTTTGGTAAACAACAGGTGTAGACTAACAGGGAAATGCTTGGTAAACAACAGGTGTAGACTAACAGTGAAATGCTTGGTAAACAACAGGTGTAGACTAACAGTGAAATGCTCGGTAAACAACAGGTGTAGACTAACAGTGAAATGCTTGGTAAACAACAGGTGTAGACTAACAGTGAAATGCTTGGTAAACAACAGGTGTAGACTAACAGTGAAATGCTTGGTAAACAACAGGTGTAGACTAACAGGGAAATGCTTGGTAAACAACAGGTGTAGACTAACAGTGAAATGCTTCATGAACAACAGGTGTAGACTAACAGTGAAATGCTTGGTAAACAACAGGTGTAGACTAACAGTGAAATGCTTACTAACGGGACCTTCCCAACAATGCAGTAAGAACAAAAATAGAGAAATAATATTCAAGTAATAATAAATACACAATGAGTAACGATAACTTGGATATATACACGGGGTACCAGTACTGAGTCAGTGTACAGGGGTACCAGGTAATTGAGGTAGATATGTACATACAGGTAGGGATAAAGGGACAGGTAATAAACAGTAACAGCAGCGTATGTGATGAGACAAAAAAAGTTTGTGTAAAAAGGGTCAAAGCAGATAGTCCTGGTAGCTATTTGTTTAATTATTTAACTAACTATTTAGTAGGCTCCCCGAGTGGCACTGCGGTCAAAGGCACTGCATCTCAGTGCACGAGACGTCACTATAGTATCTGGTTTGAATCCAGGCTGTATCACATCCAGCCGTGATTGGCCCAGCGTCATCTGGGTTTGGCCGGAGTAGGCCGTCATTGTGAATAAGAATTTGTTCTTAACTGACTTGCCTATTTAAATAAAGGTTAAATAAAAAAATAAAAAAATAATGGCTTGGGGTTAGAAGCTGTTCAGGGTCCTGTTGGTTCCAGACTTGGTGCATCGGTACCACCTGCCGTACGGTAGCAGAGAGAACAATCTATGAGTAGGCTGGAATCTTTGACAGTTCTTACACCGCCTGGATTAGAGGTCCTGGATGGCAGGGAGCTTGGCCCCAGTGATGTACTGGGCCGTACGCACTTCCCCTCTGTAGCGCCTTGCAGTCGGATGCCGAGCCGTTGCCATGACAAGCGGTGAAGCAGCCAATCAAGATGCTTTCAGTGGTGCAGCTGCAAAACCTTTTGAGGATCTGAGGGCTCATTGCCAAATCTGGTCAGCTTTCAGATGGGGAAGAGGTGTTGTCGTG
>NC_052324.1:40062977-40097977 GCF_016432855.1 Salvelinus namaycush | reverse complement strand
CTCACCACACAGACACACCACACAGACACACCGCATAGTACTCACCACACAGACACACCACACAGACACACCACACAGACACACCACACAGACACACCACACAGACACACCACACAGACACACACACAGACACACCACACAGACACACCACACAGACACACCACACAGACACACCACACAGACACCACACACAGAAACACCACACACAGACACACCACACAGACACACCACACAGACACACCACACAGACACACCACACAGACACACCACACAGACACACCACACAGACACACCACACAGACACACCACACAGACACACCACACACACACACCACACAGACACACCACACAGACACACCACACAGACACACCACACAGACACACCACACAGACACACCACACACACACACCACACAGACACACCACACAGACACACCACACAGACACACCACACACACACACCACACAGACACACCACACAGACACACCACACACACACACCACACAGACACACCACACAGACACACCACACAGACACACCACACAGACACACCACACAGACACACCACACAGACACACCGCACAGACACACCACACAGACACACCACACACACACACCACACAGACACACCACACAGACACACCACACAGACACACCACACAGACACACCACACAGACACACCGCATAGTACACACCACACAGACACACCACACAGACACACCACACAGACACACCACACAGACACACCACACAGACACACCGCATAGTACTCACCACACAGACACACCACACAGACACACCACACAGACACACCACACAGACACACCGCATAGTACACACCACACAGACACACCACACAGACACACCACACAGACACACCACACAGGCACACCACACAGACACACCACACAGACACACCACACATACACACCACACAGACACACCACACATACACACCACACAGACACACCACACAGACACACACACACACACACACACACACACACACACACACACACACACACACACACACACACACACACACACACACACACACACACACACACACACACACACACACACACACCGCTTCGCATGCGCTCCCTTATTAAAGGAACCAAAATGCTCCTCTGCTTGTTATTTAATGGAATTGAGTTCCTTGATTAGACTTTGGTTGTTCTTGACATTTCATATGGCGTCGAGATGGACAGGCGGGAAAGCTTTCACAACTACTGAACCGAGAAAAACTAATAAACTGTATAATTAAAGAAAATGAAGTGTGGCACGTAGAGAGGAGATTAGCAATTTGTCGGCATGTTTGTTCATTAGCAAATTGCTCACCTTTGCGAGAGATGTGGGTGGGCTGTCGGTGGTGGGTGGAGGGTGCAGTTCTCACCTGAACCAATAGGGGTCACTAGAGTCCTATTGCAGACGCCTGCCTGCTGACCGACTGGTTGATTGGTCCATCTTTAGGGGAAGGGGGTACCTAGTCAGTTGTACAACTGACTGCATTCAACCGAAATGTGTTTTCCGCATTTAACCCAATCCCTCAATCAGAGAGGGGTCTGCCTTAATTGACATCATCAGCACCCGGGGAACAGTTGTTGTTGGGGGTTAACTGCCTTGCTCAAGGGCAGAACGGCAGATTTTTCCACCTTGCCGGTTCAGGGATTCGAACCAGCAACCTTTCTGTTACTGACCCAACACTCTTAACCGCTAGGCTACCTGCTGCCTTCATTTCCTCTATGTACTGTGTTAAGTGACAGAGCAGCATGAATGACTGGTTGACCGGATGACTGGCTGACTGGCTGGCTGACTGACTGACTGGCTGACCGGCTGACTGGCTGGTCCATATTTATCTCCTCTATGTACTGTATTAGATGACCGAGCAAGATGACTGACTGGTTGACTGACTGACTGGCTGACTGGATGACTGGTTGACTGGATGACTGGCTGGCTGGCTGGCTGGCTGGCTGGCTGGCTGGCTGACTGACTGGCTGACTGGCTGACCGGCTGACTGGCTGGTCCATATTTATCTCCTCTATGTACTGTATTGGATGACCGAGCAGCATGACTGACTGGTTGACTGACTGGCTGGATGGCTGGATGACTGGCTGGCTGTCTGGCTGGATGGCTGACTGGCTGGCTGGCTGGCTGGCTGGCTGGCTGGCTGGCTGGATGGCTGGCTGGCTGGATGACTGGCTGACTGATTGGCTGGCTGGCTGGATGACTGGCTGACTGGATGACTGGATGACTGACTGGCTGGCTGGCTGGCTGGCAAACTGGCTGACTGGCTGGTTGGCTGACTGGCTGACTGGCTGGCTGATTGACTGGCTGACTGGATGACTGGCTGACTGGCTGGCTGATTGACTGGCTGACTGGCTGACTGGCTGGCTGGCTGACTGGCTGACCGGCTGGCTGATTGACTGGCTGACTGGCTGACTGGATGACTGGCTGACTGGCTGGCTGATTGACTGGCTGACTAGCTGACTGGATGACTGGCTGACTGGCTGACTGGCTGACTGGCTGGCTGATTGACTGGCTGACTGGCTGACTGGCTGGCTGATTGACTGGCTGACTGGCTGACTGGCTGACTGGCTGGCTGACTGGCTAACTGGCTGGCTGATTGACTGGCTGACTAGCTGACTGGATGACTGGCTGACTGGCTGACTGGCTGATTGACTGGCTGACTGGCTGACTGGCTGGCTGATTGACTGGCTGACTAGCTGACTGGATGACTGGCTGACTGGCTGACTGGCTGACTGGCTGGCTGATTGACTGGCTGACTGGCTGACTGGATGACTGGCTGACTGGCTGGCTGGCTGGCTGACTGGCTGGCTGGCTGGCTGACTGGCTGACTGGCTGGCTGACTGGCTGACTGGCTGACTGGCTGACTGGCTGGCTGGCTGGCTGACTGGCTGGCTGGCTGACTGGCTGACTGGCTGACTGGCTGGCAGACTGGCTGACTGGCTGACTGGCTGACTGGCTGGCTGACTGGCTAACTGGCTGACTGGCTGACTGGCTGACTGGCTGACTAGCTGACTGGATGACTGGCTGACTGGCTGACTGGCTGACTGGCTGACTGGCTGACTAGCTGACTGGCTGACTGGCTGACTGGCTGACTGCCTGACTAGCTGACTGGATGACTGGCTAACAGGCTGACTGGCTGACTGGCTGGCTGGCTGACTGGCTGGTCCATCCTTATCTCCTCTATATACTGTATTAGGTGACAGAGCAGAGATGGTTGGCAGTTGGCACGTTTGTCCTATAATCTATCAGAGTATGTTTGAGTGGATTTCAAACATTTCCCTCCGAGGCACATCTCTTTAAGTCTCTCTCTCCGTCCGTGTTCAGCTCTAGCTGGTTGGGATAAAATGCTTTTTTGCTGCAGGTACTCAAGGTAATGTAAGGGGCTTTGAGATGCGCACACAAGCACAGACATTTTGTGCCAGCTCTAATGGCCCTCCTATGCCCCTTGGGATGAAATGAGAAAAGATTGGATCAACAAACATATTATATTAAAGCAGAGAACCGCATGGCTTTTGTTCTATTTCCTATTTCAACTGTCTACTTAGTTCTCAGGAAGCTAGTCATCTAAAAAATGACATTTTTATCACAAATGAAATACTGAATTTCAACATGGATAGCCAGTCCAAACATAACTACCATTTGTCCCCTAGAGCGTCTGTCCGCTAGAGCGTCTGTCCCCTAGAGTGTCTGTCCCCCAGAGCATCTGTCCCCTAGAGCGCCTGTCCGCTAGAGCATCTATCCCCTAGAGCGTGTGTCCCCTAGAGCATCTGTCCCCTAGAGCGTCTGTCCCCGAGAGCGTCTGTCCCCGAGAGCGTCTGTCCCCCAGAGCGTCTGTCCCCTAGAGCGTCTGTCCCCGAGAGCGTCTGTCCCCTAGAGCGTCTGTCCCCCAGAGCGTCTGTCCCCTAGAGCGTCTCTCCGAGAGCGTCTGTCCCATAGAGCATCTGTCCCCCAGAGCATCTGTCCCGTTGAGCGTATGTCCACCAGAGCATCTGTCCACCAGAGCGTCTGTCCCCCAGAGCGTCTGTCCCCTAGAGCATCTGTCCCCCAGAGCGTCTGTCCCCCAGAGCGTCTGTCCCCCAGAGCGTCTGTCCCGTAGAGCGTATGTCCACCAGAGCATCTGTCCACCAGAGCGTCTGTCCCCTAGAGCGTCTGTCCCCTAGACACAGTTTTTGTCCCCTAGAGCGTCTGTCCCCTAGACAGAGCGTCTGTCCCCCAGACAAAGCGTCTGTCCCCAGAGAGTCTGTCCCCCTAGAGCGTTTGTCCCCCAGAGAGTCTGTCCCCCTAGAGCGTTTGTCCCCCAGAGAGTCTGTCCCCTAGAGAGTCTGTCCCCAAGAGTGTCTGTCCCCTAGAGCGTCTGTCCCCTAGAGCGTCTGTCCCCTAGAGTGTCTGTCCCCTAGAGCGTCTGTCCCCTAGAGCTAGTAGTTACATACTGCATCCAATGCTGTAGTAGACATACTTAGAAACCAGTGATTCCTGTTTTAGCTCAACTAGATGATTATTAATGAGTGATTGTAGAGAGAAAGAAAGTTCCTCCCTGGTGTGATGTTTCCTCCCTGGTGTGATGTTTCCTCCCTGGTGTGATGTTTCCTCCCTGGTGTGATGTTTCCTCCCTGGTGTGATGTTTCCTCCCTGGTGTGATGTTTCCTCCCTGGTGTGATGTTTCCTATCTGGGGTGATGTTTCCTCCCTGGTGTGATGTTTCCTCCCTGGTGTGATGTTTCCTCCCTGGTGTGATGTTTCCTCTCTGGTGTGATGTTTCCTCCCTGGTGTGATGTTTCCTCCCTGGTGTGATGTTTCCTCCCTGGTGTGATGTTTCCTCCCTGGTGTGATGTTTCCTCCCTGGTGTGATGTTTCCTCCCTGGTGTGATGTTTCCTCCCTGGTGTGATGTTTCCTCCCTGGTGTAATGTTTCCTCCCTGGTGTGATGTTTCATCCCTGGTGTGATGTTTCCTCCCTGGTGTGATGTTTCCTCCCTGGTGTGATGTTTCATCCCTGGTGTGATGTTTCCTCCCTGGTGTAATGTTTCCTCCCTGGTGTGATGTTTCATCCCTGGTGTGATGTTTCCTCCCTGGTGTAATGTTTCCTCCCTGGTGTAATGTTTCCTCCCTGGTGTAATGTTTCCTATCTGGGGTGATGTTTCCTATCTGGGGTGATGTTTCCTATCTGGTGTGATGTTTCTTCTTTGGTGTGATGTTTCCTCCCTGGTGTAATGTTTCCTCCCTGGTGTAATGTTTCCTATCTGGGGTGATGTTTCCTATCTGGGGTGATGTTTCCTCTCTGGTGTGATGTTTCCTATCTGGTGTAATGTTTCCTCTCTGGTGTGATGTTTCCTATCTGGGGTGATGTTTCCTCCCTGGGGTGATGTTTCCTCCCTGGTGTGATGTTTCCTCCCTGGGGTGATGTTTCCTCCCTGGTGTGATGTTTCCTCCCTGGTGTAATGTTTCCTATCTGGGGTGATGTTTCCTCTCTGGTATGATGTTTCCTATCTGGGGTGATGTTTCCTATCTGGGGTGATGTTTCCTCCCTGGTATGATGTTTCCTCTCTGGGGTGATGTTTCCTATCTGGTGTGATGTTTCCTCTCTGGTGTGATGTTTCCTCCCTGGTGTGATGTTTCCTCTTTGGTGTGATGTTTCCTCTCTGGTATTATGTTTCCTCCCTGGTGTAATGTTTCCTCTCTGGTATGATGTTTCCTATCTGGGGTGATGTTTCCTCTCTGGTGTGATGTTTCCTATCTGGTATGGTGTTTCCTCCCTGGTGTGATGTTTCCTATCTGGTGTGATGTTTCCTCTCTGGGGTGATGTTTCCTATCTGGGGTGATGTTTCCTCTCTGGTATTATGTTTCCTCTCTGGTGTGATGTTTCCTCTCTGGTATTATTTTTCCTCCCTGGTGTAATGTTTCCTCTCTGGTATGATGTTTCCTATCTGGGGTGATGTTTCCTCCCTGGTGTGACGTTTCCTATCTGGTAAGGTGTTTCCTCCCTGGTGTGATGTTTCCTCTCTGGTGTGATGTTTCCTCTCTGGTATTATGTTTCCTATCTGGGGTGATGTTTCCTATCTGGGGTGATGTTTCCTCTCTGGGGTGATGTTTCCTATCTGGTGTAGTGTTTCCTCTCTGGTGTGATGTTTCCTATCTGGGGTGATGTTTCCTCCCTGGGGTGATGTTTCCTCCCTGGTATGATGTTTCCTATCTGGTGTGATGTTTCCTCTCTGGGGTGATGTTTCCTATCTGGGGTGATGTTTCCTATCTGGTGTGATGTTTCCTATCTGGGGTGATGTTTCCTCCCTGGTGTGATGTTTCCTCTCTGGGGTGATGTTTCCTATCTGGTGTGATGTTTCCTCTCTGGTGTGATGTTTCCTATCTGGGGTGATGTTTCCTATCTGGGGTGATGTTTCCTATCTGGGGTGATGTTTCCTATCTGGTGTGATGTTTCCTCTCTGATGTGATGTTTCCTCCCTGGTATGATGTTTCCTCTCTGGGGTGATGTTTCTTCTCTGGTGTGATGTTTCCTCCCTGGTATGATGTTTCCTCCCTGGTGTGATGTTTCCTATCTGGTATGGTGTTTCCTATCTGGTGTGATGTTTCCTCTCTGGGGTGATGTTTCCCTGCTGGTGTGATGTTTCCTCCCTGGATTGATGTTTCTTCTCTGGTGTGATGTTTCCTCCCTGGTATGATGTTTCCTCCCTGGTATGATGTTTCCTCCCTGGTGTCATGTTTCCTCCCTGGTGTGATGTTTCCTATCTGGTATGATGTTTCCTCCAAGGTGTGATGTTTCCTATCTGGTATGGTGTTTCCTCCCTGGTGTGATGTTTCCTATCTGGGGTGATGTTTCCTATCTGGGGTGATGTTTCCTCTCTGGTGTGATGTTTCCTCTCTGGTGTGATGTTTCCTCCCTGGTGTGATGTTTCCTCCCTGGTGTGATGTTTCCTATCTGGGGTGATGTTTCCTCCCTGGTGTGATGTTTCCTCTTTGGGGTGATTTTTCCTCTCTGGTTTGATGTTTCCTCTCTGGTGTGATGTTTCCTATTTGGTGTGATGTTTCCTCTCTGGTGTGATGTTTCATATCTGGGGTGATGTTTCCTCTCTGGTATTATGTTTCCTCTCTGGTGTGATGTTTCCTCTCTGGTATTATGTTTCCTCCCTGGTGTAATGTTTCCTATCTGGTAAGGTGTTTCCTCCCTGGTGTGATGTTTCCTCTCTGGTGTGATGTTTCCTCTCTGGTATTATGTTTCCTATCTGGGGTGATGTTTCCTCTCTGGTGTGATGTTTCCTATCTGGTGTAATGTTTCCTCTCTGGTGTGATGTTTCCTATCTGGTGTGATGTTTCCTCTCTGGTGTGATGTTTCCTATCTGGGGTGATGTTTCCTCTCTGGTATTATGTTTCCTCTCTGGTGTGATGTTTCCTCTCTGGTATTATGTTTCCTCCCTGGTGTAATGTTTCCTCTCTGGTATGATGTTTCCTATCTGGGGTGATGTTTCCTCCCTGGTGTGACGTTTCCTATCTGGTAAGGTGTTTCCTCCCTGGTGTGATGTTTCCTCTCTGGTGTGATGTTTCCTATCTGGGGTGATGTTTCCTCCCTGGGGTGATGTTTCCTCCCTGGGGTGATGTTTCCTCCCTGGGGTGATGTTTCCTCCCTGGTGTGATGTTTCCTCCCTGGTGTGATGTTTCCTCCCTGGTGTAATGTTTCCTATCTGGGGTGATGTTTCCTCTCTGGTATGATGTTTCCTATCTGGGGTGATGTTTCCTATCTGGGGTGATGTTTCCTCCCTGGTATGATGTTTCCTCTCTGGGGTGATGTTTCCTATCTGGTGTGATGTTTCCTCTCTGGTGTGATGTTTCCTCCCTGGTGTGATGTTTCCTCTTTGGTGTGATGTTTCCTCTCTGGTATTATGTTTCCTCCCTGGTGTAATGTTTCCTCTCTGGTATGATGTTTCCTATCTGGGGTGATGTTTCCTCTCTGGTGTGATGTTTCCTATCTGGTATGGTGTTTCCTCCCTGGTGTGATGTTTCCTATCTGGTGTGATGTTTCCTCTCTGGGGTGATGTTTCCTATCTGGGGTGATGTTTCCTCTCTGGTATTATGTTTCCTCTCTGGTGTGATGTTTCCTCTCTGGTATTATTTTTCCTCCCTGGTGTAATGTTTCCTCTCTGGTATGATGTTTCCTATCTGGGGTGATGTTTCCTCCCTGGTGTGACGTTTCCTATCTGGTAAGGTGTTTCCTCCCTGGTGTGATGTTTCCTCTCTGGTGTGATGTTTCCTCTCTGGTATTATGTTTCCTATCTGGGGTGATGTTTCCTATCTGGGGTGATGTTTCCTCTCTGGTGTGATGTTTCCTATCTGGTGTAGTGTTTCCTATCTGGTGTAGTGTTTCCTATCTGGGGTGATGTTTCCTATCTGGGGTGATGTTTCCTCCCTGGGGTGATGTTTCCTCCCTGGTATGATGTTTCCTATCTGGTGTGATGTTTCCTCTCTGGGGTGATGTTTCCTATCTGGGGTGATGTTTCCTATCTGGTGTGATGTTTCCTATCTGGGGTGATGTTTCCTCCCTGGTGTGATGTTTCCTCTCTGGGGTGATGTTTCCTCTCTGGGGTGATGTTTCCTATCTGGTGTGATGTTTCCTCTCTGGTGTGATGTTTCCTATCTGGGGTGATGTTTCCTATCTGGGGTGATGTTTCCTATCTGGGGTGATGTTTCCTATCTGGTGTGATGTTTCCTCTCTGATGTGATGTTTCCTCCCTGGTATGATGTTTCCTCTCTGGGGTGATGTTTCTTCTCTGGTGTGATGTTTCCTCCCTGGTATGATGTTTCCTCCCTGGTGTGATGTTTCCTATCTGGTATGGTGTTTCCTCCCTGGTGTGATGTTTCCTATCTGGTGTGATGTTTCCTCTCTGGGGTGATGTTTCCCTGCTGGTGTGATGTTTCCTCCCTGGATTGATGTTTCTTCTCTGGTGTGATGTTTCCTCCCTGGTATGATGTTTCCTCCCTGGTATGATGTTTCCTCCCTGGTGTCATGTTTCCTCCCTGGTGTGATGTTTCCTATCTGGTATGATGTTTCCTCCAAGGTGTGATGTTTCCTATCTGGTATGGTGTTTCCTCCCTGGTGTGATGTTTCCTATCTGGGGTGATGTTTCCTATCTGGGGTGATGTTTCCTCTCTGGTGTGATGTTTCCTGTCTGGTGTGATGTTTCCTCCCTGGTGTGATGTTTCCTCCCTGGTGTGATGTTTCCTATCTGGGGTGATGTTTCCTCCCTGGTGTGATGTTTCCTCTTTGGGGTGATGTTTCCTCTCTGGTTTGATGTTTCCTCTCTGGTGTGATGTTTCCTATTTGGTGTGATGTTTCCTCTCTGGTGTGATGTTTCATATCTGGGGTGATGTTTCCTCTCTGGTATTATGTTTCCTCTCTGGTGTGATGTTTCCTCTCTGGTATTATGTTTCCTCCCTGGTGTAATGTTTCCTATCTGGTAAGGTGTTTCCTCCCTGGTGTGATGTTTCCTCTCTGGTGTGATGTTTCCTCTCTGGTATTATGTTTCCTATCTGGTGTAATGTTTCCTCTCTGGTGTGATGTTTCCTATCTGGTGTGATGTTTCCTCTCTGGTGTGATGTTTCCTATCTGGGGTGATGTTTCCTCTCTGGTATTATGTTTCCTCTCTGGTGTGATGTTTCCTCTCTGGTATTATGTTTCCTCCCTGGTGTAATGTTTCCTCTCTGGTATGATGTTTCCTATCTGGGGTGATGTTTCCTCCCTGGTGTGACGTTTCCTATCTGGTAAGGTGTTTCCTCCCTGGTGTGATGTTTCCTCTCTGGTGTGATGTTTCCTCTCTGGTATTATGTTTCCTATCTGGGGTGATGTTTCCTCTATCCCTCCATATACACAATCACACACACCATATACACACAGTCACACACCATATATACACAGTCACACACCATATACACACAGTCACACACCATATACTTGGTGCGGCAGGTATTCTAGTGGTTAGAGCGTTGGGCCAGTAACCGCAAGGTTGCTAAATCGAATCTCTGAGCTGACAAGGTAAAAATCTGTCATTCTGCCCCCTGAACAAGGCAGTCAACCCACTGTTCCTTGGCCGTCGTCGTAAATAAGAATTTGTTCTTAACTGACTTGCCTAGTTAAATAAAGGTTCAACTAACACTTAATATACACACAGTCACACACCCAGCTCATTCCTCAGCCTCAGAGCCCATTCAGCTATAGAGCACTATTTTATTTAGTAAATATCTTCTTAACTTCTTCGGGGTAGGGGGCAGCATTTTCACTTTTGGATAAATAGCATGCCCATATTCAACTGCCTGCTACTCTTCCCCAGAATTTAATATATGCATATTATTGGTAGATTTGGATAGAAAACACTCTGAAGTTTCTAAAACTGTTTGAATCATGTCTGTGAGCATAACAGAACTTATGTAGCAGGCAAAACCTATTCAGATTTTGTTTTTTGAGGTCACTGTCTTTTCAATGAGTTTTCATTGGGACACCAGATTTCTAAGGGACTTGTTTGCAGTTCCTACCGCTTCCACTGTCACCAGTCTTTGGAAAGTGGTTGAGGTTATTCCTTTGTGTAATGAAGAAGTACGGCCTGTCGAGAACTCTGATGATGCGGCCTGTCGAGATAAGCCACACCTTCTGATGACGCCGATGGAGGATTCCACGATGGGACAGCTGATCATTCTAGGCTGGGTACTCCTGAAGACTGACGTTGCACCCTGGTGGGAGGATACCTTCTGTGAGGAGAGCTCCAGGACTCTAAAGACCATGGACAAGAAGTTCACGAAGGCCAAACAGACAGTGAACTATCTTTTTTTGATTTTTTTTTACCCCCTTTTCTCCCCAATTTCATGGTATCCAATTGTTAGTAATTACTATCTTGTCTCATCGCTACAACTCCCGTACGGGCTCGGGAGAGACGAAGGTCGAAAGCCATGCGTCCTCCGAAACACAACCCAACCAAGCCAAGCCGCACTGCTTCTTAACACAGCGCGCCTCCAACCCGGAAGCCAGCCGCACCAATGTGTCGGAGGAAACACTGTGCACCTGGCCACCTTGGTTAGCGCGCACTGCGCCCGGCCCGCCACAGGAGTCGCTGGTGCGCGATGAGACAAGGATATCCCTACCGGCCAAACCCTCCCTAACCCAGACGTCGCTAGGCCAATTGTGCGTCGCCCCACGGACCTCCCGGTCGCGGCCGGCTGCGACAGAGCCTGGGCGCGAACCCAGAGTCTCTGGTGGCACAGCTAGCGCTGCGATGCAGTGCCCTAGACCACTGCGCCACCCGAGAGGCCCACGGTGAACTATCTTGTCGAGAGTCTCCACTGTGTCCTGGCAAGCCTTAGGGTGGTAACTATTAAATGGACTCCATTTTGTTATTTGAAAAAAGTCTAATCACTTCTCTCCACATCTTTCTCTGGTTCCTCTGATTGTCTTCTAATGTATCCAAAACTGTAATGGATAAATTAGAGGTGATACTTGCGACTGGCGACTGTAATGGATACATTAAAAGGTGATACTAGCGACTGGCGACTGTAATGGTTAAATTAGAGGTGAAACTAGCGACAGGCGACTGTAATGGATACATGAGGGGTGATACTAGCGACTGGCGACTTCACATGGCACTGAGGCCCAGTGTGATGACTCAATCGCGATGTCTTACATTATTTGGAGGGCTGACCGTAGTTGTGGTCAAACATACCTTATTTGCGGTAATCTCTAGGAAGATACATTCCCACAGAATCCTGGGAGCACGGACACCGTTGGACGTGTGAAGACAGGTGAAAACTTAAAATGTACAAAATGTAATGTTACTGTGTGAATGAAATGGTCATGTTTGGATTGTTTCAAGAGTCCATAAAGAGCCACACATTTTGATGCTGTATCGTACTGTAAGTGCTGTGGACCTGTTGTTACAGGGAAACTCTGTTATTCTGTTCGTTTGACGGCGGTCAGTTCATAGAGGAAGCAACACTCCTGACGACTCCTGTCATTAAGAGTTGTGTGATGATTAGATCCAAGAATTGCTTGTGTTGTTTAAATATCTTTGCTTTAATGTTTTTGTGCCATGCCAAAGTGATGATAATTAGACGATAGGAGATGCTGAGATTTGATTCTTGCAAGAATAAAAGCTGGGTTGAAATGGAGAGTAAAACCCAAATCTCCTGGTGTAGTGTTCCGTTACAGAGTGTGCAAAGCTGTCATCAAGGCAAAAGGTGGCTACTTCGAAGAATCTCAAATCTCAAGTATATATATATATATTTTTTGGTTACTATTCCATATGTGTTATTTCATAGTTTTGAATAGTTTTTTATTCTACAATGTAGAAAATAGTAAAAAAAAATAAGAAAATTCCTGGAATGAGTAGATGTGTCCAAACCTTTGGCTGGCACTGTACTTCTGAGTAATATTACTTGAATTATTATTTGGTGAATGGTTATTCACATTACACATGGCATAGACGCTTGGCCTCTAACTGTGCAGCTCTGAGCTAAGGTTAATTCAATCATTTAACGCTAGGACATTAATCACAAGGTATTAGCTACGGTATGACTCTTAGTCTCTTACAGTGATAATTGCACACTTGGACACGTAACTTATAGTATTCCGAGTGGTGTCACTAGACTTCCCATCTTGGCAAGATCTGTTCGACAGAGAGAAACCCATGAAATAGTTGGCCACTCCCCCAGAGAAGCCAGCAAAACAGTCCACCACATATCCTGACCACAGCCTCAAAACCACAGCAGAACAGTCCACCCAATATCCTGACCACAGCCTCAAAGCCACAGCAGAACAGTCCACCACATATCCTGACCGCAGCCTCAAAGCCACAGCAGAACAGTCCACCACAGATCCTGACCACAGCCTCAAAGCCACAGCAGAACAGTCCACCACATATCCTGACCACAGCCTCAAAGCCACAGCAGAACAGTCCACCACATATCCTGACCACAGCTTCAAAGCCAAAGCAGAACAGTCCACCACATATCCTGACCGCAGCCTCAAAGCCACAGCAGAACAGTCCACCACAGATCCTGACCACAGCCTCGACATCAAAGCTTCTTTCACTTTCCCCAAAGTACGAGTGGTTATCTCCACCCTGCTATCATACAGCGGGTAAAGGCAAGCATTACCTGTGACTGTGCCTAGAAACCAAGTGTTTACCTTGCCCACCACTCCACCATGGACACGAACAGCCTTTATGACCAGGTACACCTATATAAAGCAACAGTCCCTACTTTTGTAAGGACCCTGAAAGACATCACCCTCAACCACAGACCCAGCACCTCACAGGACCAACAGAGCAACGGACACCCCACCCAGACCAAGCAAGACAATCTCCTAGACCTGTGGGACCCCCACCAAGCATACACCCAGAGGATCTACACTGAGAGGACCTACACCCAGAGGATATACACCGAGAGGACCTACACCCAGAGGACCTACACCCAGAGGACCTACACCGAGAGGGCCCACGCTGAGAGGATCTACATTGAGAGGACCTACACCCAGAGGATCTACACCGAGAGGACCCACACCTAGAGGACCCACACCTAGAGGACCCACACCTAGAGGACCCACGCCGAGAGGACCTACACCTAGAGGACCCACACCTACATCCAGACCACAGCACCACCAGACATACCCCCCCACAACAACCAGTTACCACCCTCCCAAACCACCCATGCCCCCAAACTCTACATCGAGGACCTCAACAGTAGACCAACAATGGCGCCGACAGAGATGGTCACCTCGCTTCAGATCCTTAGGAAACTATGCAGTAATTTGTTTTTCATATATTATTTCTTATTTCTTGTTAGCCCAGAAAATTTCAAGTGTTATTACATACAGCCGGGAATAACTATTGGATATAAAAGTGACATCAACTTACCAACATTACGACCAGGAATACGACTTTCCCGAAGCGGATCCTTTGTTCGGAGCCACCACCCTGGACATGGGATCTTATCCCAGAGGCCGACCCAAAACAACGTGGTCACCGCAGGAGAGGCAGACGGAGCGGCCTGCTGGTCAGACTTAGAAGGCGAGCACAACATCCACCGCTTTCGAGCGTATTACTCGTCAATGTCCAATCTTTAGACAATAAGGTGGATGAGATATCAGAGAGACATCAGAGATTGTAACATTGTAACATTCTTTGTTTCACGGAAATATGGCTCACTTGGGATACGTTATCAGAGTCGGTACAGGCACCTGGTTTCTTCATGAATCGCGCCGACAGAAACAAACATCTCTCTGGTAAGAAGGAGGGTGTATGCCTTATGATTAACAACTCATGGTGTAATCACAACAACATACAGGAACTCAAGTCCTTTTGTTCACCTGACCTAGAAATCCTTACAATTAAATGCCGACCTCATTATCTACCAAGAGAATTCTCTTCGATTATAGTCACAGCCGTGTATATCCCCCCCCAAACAGATACCTCGACAGCCCTGAAAGAACTGGACTCTATGTAAACTGGAAACCATTTATCCTGAGGCTGCATTTATTGTAGCTGGGGATTTTAACAAAGTTAATCTGAGAACAATACTTCCTAAATTCTATCAGCATATCGAATGCGCGACCCGGGCTGGTAGCATTCTGGACCATTGCTACTCATTTCCTGCGATGCATACAAAGCCCTCCCTCGCCCTCCCTTCGGGCAAATCTGACCATAATTCCATTTTGCTTGCTTCTATAAACAGAAACTTAAACAGGAAACACCCATCCTCAGGTCTATCCAACGCTGGTCTGACCAATCACATTCCACGCTTCAAGATTGCTTCAATCACATGGACCGGGATATGTTCCGGGTCGCCTCTGACAACAACATTCACGTATGCGCTGATTCGGTGAGTGAGTTTATAAGGAAGTGCATCGGTGATGTTGTACCCACTGTGACTACCTCTTAAGGATCCGCCCCTTTTTTCAATTTTTGCCTAAAATGACATACCCAAATATAACTGCCTGTAGCTCAGGACCTGGAAGCAAAGATATGCATATTCTTGATACCATTTGAAAGGATTCGCTTTGAAGTTTGTGGAAATGTGAAATTAATGTAGGAGAACACATAAGATCTGGTAAAAGATAATACAAAGAAAAAAACAAGCTTTTTTTGTATTTTTTTTGTACCATCATCTTTGAAAGGCAAGATACAGGCCATAATGTATTATTCCAGCCCATGTGCAATTTAGATTCTGGCCACTAGATGGCAGCAGTGTATGTGCAAAGCTTTAGACTGATCCAATGAACCATTGCATTTTTGACTTCCCAAATGTGCCTAATTGGTTTATTAATAACTTTTTTCAAGTTCAAAACTGTGCACTCTCCTCAAACAATAGCATGATATTATTTCACTGTAATAGCTACTGTAAATTAAACAGTGCAGTTAGATTAACAAGAATTTAAGCTTCCTGCCAATATCAGATATGTCTATATCCTGGGAAATGTTCTTGTTAACTTACAACCTCATGCTAATCGCATTAGCCTACTTTAGTTTAACCGTCCCGTGGACAGGACACCGATCCTGAAGAAGTTTTAAAACCTTCACTAACCAGAAACCGTGGATCGATGGCAGCATTCGCGCAAATCTGAAAGCATAAACCATCGCTTTTAAGCAAGGCGACTGGAAACATGACCGAATACCAACAGTGTATTTATTCCCTCCGCAAGGCATTCAAACAAGCAATGCGTCAGACAAAGTAGAGTCGCAATTAAACGGCTCAAACACGAGACGCAGGGTCTACAGTCAATCACGGATTACAACAAGAAAACCAGCCCCGTTTCGGACATCGACGTCTTGCTCCCAGACAAATTAATGTGTTTCCCTCGTTAATGTGTTAACCCTCGCAAGGCTGTCGGCCCAGACAGCATCCCTAGCTGCGTCCTCAGAGCATGCGCAGACCAGCAGGCTGGTGTGTTTATGGACATATTCAATGCCTCATGCCTCAAGATGTCCACCATTGTTCCTGTTCCCAAGAAAGCTAAGGTAAGTGACCTAAATGACTATCGCTCCGTAGCACTCACTTCTGTCATCATGAAGTGCTTTGAGAGACTAGTCAAGGATCATATCCCCTCCACCCTATCTGATACCCTAGACCCACTCCAATTTGCTTACCGACCAAATAGGTCCACAGATGACGCAATCGCCATCACACTGCACACTGCCGTATCCCATCTGAACAAGAGGAATACCTATGTAAGAATGCTGTTCATTAACTACAGCTCGACTTCATCGACCCCGACCCTGTGCAACTGGGTCCTGGACTTTCTGACGGGCAGCCTCCGGTGGTGAGGGAAGGAAACAACATCTCCACTCTGCTGATCCTCAACACTGGGGCCCCACAAGGGTGCGTTCTCAGCCCTCTCATGTACTCCTTGTTCACCCATGACTGCATGGCCACGCACGCCTCCAACTCAATCATCAAGTTTGCAGACGACACGACAGTGGTAGGCTTAATTACCAACAATGACGAGACGGCCTACAGGGAGGAGGTGAGGGCGCTCGGAGTGTGGTATCAGGAAAATATCCTCTCACTCAACATCAACAAAACAAAGGAGATTATCGTGGACTTCAGGAAACAACAGATCACATCGACGGGAAAGCAGTGGAGAAGGTGGAAAGTTTTAAGTTCCTCGGCGTATACATCACGGACAAACTGAAATGGTCCACCCACACAGACAGTGTGGTGAAGAAGACGCAACAGTGCCTCTTCAACCTCAGGAGGCTGAAGAAATGTGTCTTGTCACCTAAAACACTCACAAACTTTTACAGATGCACAATCGAGAGCATCCTGTCGGGCTGTATCACCGTCTGGTACGACAACTGCTCGGCCCACAACCGCAAGGCTCTCCAGAGGGTAGTGAGGTCTGCTCAACGCATCACCGGGGGCAAACTACCTGCCCTCCATGACACCTACAGCACCCGATGTCACAGGAAGGTGAGCAGAGCATCAAATCCAACCCCCACCGCAACACCCAGCCCTATCCTGTGACCTAAGTGGTATGTATCAGATGCTCAACATGGTGTGCTCATAACCTACTGTAATGGTCCGAGCCCTAAACCACAACAACCAGCCCTATCCTGTGACCTAAGTGGTATGTATCAGATGCTCAACATGGTGTGCTCACACCTACTGTAATGGTCCGGGGCCTAAACCGCAACACCCAGCCCTATCCTGTGACCTAAGTGGTATGTATCAGATGCTCAACATGGTCTGCTCATAACCTACTGTAATGGTCCGAGCCTAAACCACAACAAAAACAACACTAGACACTATGGAACACAAAGTTGTTACTCTCTCATCCTGGAATATACAAGGTCAGAGGTCATCTGCCTTTGTCTTTAAGAGCAGGAACCCAAACTACACAAAATGACTTGTCCTTCTACCAGAATCATGGTATAGAGGAGACGGACTCACTGGTTGTCCTCTAGGTTACAGAGAGCTGGTGGTCCCATCCACCACACTACCAGGTGGGTGGTATAGAGGAGACAGACTCACTGGTTGCTCTCTAGGTTACAGAGAGCTGATAGTCCCATCCACCACACTAACAGGTGGGTGGTATAGAGGAGACAGACCCACTGGTTGCCCTCTAGGTTACAGAGAGCTGGTAGTCCCATCCACCACACTACCAGGTGGGTGGTATAGAGGAGACAGACCCACTGGTTGGCCTCTAGGTTACAGAGAGCTGGTAGTCCCATCCACCACACTACCAGGTGGGTGGTATAGAGGAGACGGACACACTGGTTGTCCTCTAGGTTACAGAGAGCTGGTAGTCCCATCCACCACACTACCAGGTGGGTGGTATAGAGGAGACGGACCCACTGGTTGCCCTGTAGGTTACAGAGAGCTGGTAGTCCCATCCACCACACTACCAGGTGTGAAACATGGTATAGAGGAGACGGACCCACTGGTTGCCCTCTAGGTTACAGAGAGCTGCTAGTCCCAACCAACAAACTACCAGGGGGGCGGTATAGAGAAGACGGACCCACTGGTTGTCCTCTAGGATACAGAGAGCTGGTAGTCCCATCCACCACACTACCAGGTGGGTGGTATAGAGGAGACGGACTCACTGGTTGCCCTCTAGGTTACAGAGAGCTGGTGGTCCCATCCACCACACTACCAGGTGGGTGGTATAGAGGAGACGGACTCACTGGTTGCCCTCTAGGTTACAGAGAGCTGGTGGTGCCATCCACCACACTACCAAGTGGGTGGTATAGAGGAGACTGACTCACTGGTTGTCCTCTAGGTTACAGAGAGCTGGTGGTCCCATCCACCACACTACCAGGTGGGTGGTATAGAGGAGACGGACCCACTGGTTGTCCTCTAGGTTACAGAGATCTGGTAGTCCCATCCACCACACTACCAGGTGGGTGGTATAGAGGAGACGGACCCACTGGTTGTCCTCTAGGTTACAGAGAGCTGGTAGTCCCATCCACCAAACTACCAGGTGTGAAACAGGAACATTTTACACTTCGCTAGAAATTTCAAAGGAAATTGTCATGTTTTGTCTTTGATCATGTCTTGTCCCTGTGCTTCCCTCTGCTGGTCTTATTAGGTTCTTTCCCTCTTTCTCTCTCTCTCTCTCCTCCTCCCTCTCTCCCTCTCCCGCTCTCTCTCTCTATCGTTCCGTTCCTGCTCCCAGCTGTTTCTCATTCTCCTAACGACCTCATTTACTCTTTCACACCTGTCCCCTATTTTGCCCTCTGATTAGAATCCCTATTTCTCCCTCTGTTTTCCGCTTCTGTCCTTGTCGGATTCTTGTTTGATGTTTGCTGTTCCTGTGTCCTTGTTCCGCCCTGTCGTGTTCTTTGCCTTCTTCAGATGCTGCGTGTGAGCAGGTGTCTATGTCAGCTACGGCCAGTGCCTTCCTGAAGCGACCTGCAGTCTGTGGTCGCGTCTCCAGTCGTCCCTCTCTATTGACGAGAGGATTTCAGTTTCCTGTTTTGGATTTACCATTGATAATATCCAGGAGAATCATTATTTGTTTAATACTGGAATAAAGACTCTGTTACTATTACGTCGCTTTTGGGTCCTCATTCACCAGCATAACAGAAGAATCCGACCAAGATGGACCCAGCGACTATGGATTCTCTCAACACTGCCGTCGAGTTCCAGGGAGCAATGCTCGGCAGACACGAGCAGGAATTGTTTGCTGCTCGTCATGCCGTTGAGACCCTGGCCGCTCAGGTCTCCGATCTCTCTGGACAGTTTCAGAGTCTTCGTCTCGTGCCACCAGCTACTTCCTGGTCTTCCGAGTCTCCGGAACCTAGGGTTAATAACCCACCATGTTACTCTGGGCAGCCCACTGAGTGTCGCTCTTTTCTCACCCAGTGTGATATTGTGTTCTCTCTCCAGCCCAACACGTACTCTAGTGAGAGAGCTCGGATCGCTTACGTCATATCACTCCTTACTGGTCGGGCTCGGGAGTGGGGCACAGCTATCTGGGAGGCAAGGGCTGAGTGTTCTAACGATTATCAGAACTTTAAAGAGGAGATGATACGGGTTTTTGATCGTTCAGTTTTTGGGAAGGAGGCTTCCAGGGCCCTGGCTTCCCTATGTCAAGGTGATCGATCCATAACGGATTACTCTATAGAGTTTCGCACTCTTGCTGCATCCAGTGACTGGAACGAGCCGGCGTTGCTCGCTCGTTTTCTGGAGGGACTCCACGCTGAGGTTAAGGATGAGATTCTCTCCCGGGAGGTTCCTTCCAGCGTGGACTCTTTGATTGCACTCGCCATCCGCATAGAACGACGGGTAGATCTTCGTCACCGAGCTCGTGGAAGAGAGCTCGCGTTAACGGTGTTTCCCCTCTCCGCATCTCAACCATCTCCTTCCACCGGCTCAGAGACTGAGCCCATGCAGCTGGGAGGTATTCGCATCTCGACTAAGGAGAGGGAACGGAGAATCACCAACCGCCTTTGCCTCTATTGCGGTTCTGCTGGACATTTTGTCATGTCATGTCCAGTAAAAGCCAGAGCTCATCAGTAAGCGGAGGGCTACTGGTGAGCGCTACTACTCAGGTCTCTCCATCAAGATCCTGTACTACCTTGTCGGTCCATCTACGCTGGACCGGTTCGGCTGCTTCCTGCAGTGCCTTGATAGACTCTGGGGCTGAGGGTTGTTTTATGGACGAAGCATGGGCTCGGAAACATGACATTCCTCTCAGACTGTTAGGGCATTTTGAATACCGGGTTCTGCCGTTCGGTCTCGCTAATGCTCCAGCTGTCTTTCAGGCATTAGTTAATGATGTACTGAGAGACATGCTGAACATTTTTGTTTTCGTTTACCTTGACGATATCCTGATTTTTTCACCGTCACTCGAGATTCATGTTCAGCACGTTCGACGTGTACTCCAGCGCCTTTTAGAGAATTGTCTCTACGTGAAGGCTGAGAAGTGCGCCTTTCATGTCTCCTCTGTCACATTTCTCGGTTCTGTTATTTCCGCTGAAGGCATTCAGATGGATCCCGCTAAGGTCCAGGCTGTCAGCGATTGGCCCGTCCCTAAGTCACGTGTCGAGTTGCAGCGCTTTCTCGGTTTCGCTAATTTCTATCGGCGTTTCATTCGTAATTTCGGTCAAGTGGCTGCCCCTCTCACAGCTCTGACTTCTGTCAAGACTTGCTTTAAGTGGTCCGGTTCCGCCCAGGGAGCTTTTGATCTCCTCAAGAAGCGTTTTACATCCGCCCCTATCCTTGTTACTCCTGACGTCACTAAACAATTCATTGTCGAGGTTGACGCTTCAGAGGTGGGCGTGGGAGCCATTCTGTCTCAGCGCTTCCACTCTGACGATAAGGTCCATCCTTGCGCTTACTTTTCTCATCGCCTGTCGCCATCGGAGCGCAACTATGATGTGGGTAACCGCGAACTGCTCGCCATCCGCTTAGCCATAGGCGAATGGCGACAGTGGTTGGAGGGGGCGACCGTCCCTTTTGTCGTTTGGACTGACCATAAGAACCTTGAGTACATCCGTTCTGCCAAACGACTTAATGCACGTCAAGCTCGTTGGGCGTTGTTTTTCGCTCGTTTCGAGTTCGTGATTTCCTATCGCCCGGGAAATAAGAACACCAAGCCTGATGCCTTATCCCGTCTCTTTAGTTCTTCTGTGGCTTCTACCGACCCCGAGGGGATTCTCCCTGAAGGGCGTGTTGTCGGGTTGACTGTCTGGGGAATTGAGAGACAGGTAAAGCAAGCACTCACTCACACTGCGTCGCCGCGCGCTTGTCCTAGTAACCTTCTGTTCGTTCCTGTCTCTACTCGTCTGGCTGTTCTTCAGTGGGCTCACTCTGCCAAGTTAGCTGGCCACCCCGGCGTTCGGGGTACGCTTGCTTCTATTCGCCAGCGGTTTTGGTGGCCTACTCAGGAGCGGGACACGCGTCGTTTCGTGGCTGCTTGTTCGGACTGCGCGCAGACTAAGTCAGGTAACTCTCCTCCTGCCGGTCGTCTCAGACCGCTTCCCATTCCTTCTCGACCATGGTCTCACATCGCCTTAGACTTTATTACCGGTCTGCCTTCGTCTGCGGGGAAGACTGTGATTCTTACGGTTATCGATAGGTTCTCTAAGGCGGCACATTTCATTCCCCTCGCTAAGCTTCCTTCCGCTAAGGAGACGGCACAAATCATCATTGAGAATGTGTTCAGAATTCATGGCCTCCCGTTAGACGCCGTTTCAGACAGAGGTCCGCAATTCACGTCACAGTTTTGGAGGGAGTTCTGTCGTTTGATTGGTGCTTCCGTCAGTCTCTCTTCCGGGTTTCATCCCCAGTCTAACGGTCAAGCAGAAAGGGCCAATCAGTCGATTGGTCGCATATTACGCAGCCTTTCGTTTCGAAACCCTGCGTCTTGGGCAGAACAGCTCCCCTGGGCTGAGTACGCTCACAACTCGCTTCCTTCGTCTGCTACCGGTCTATCTCCGTTTCAGAGTAGTCTTGGGTACCAGCCTCCTCTGTTCTCGTCCCAGCTCGCCGAGTCCAGCGTTCCCTCCGCTCAGGCTTTTGTCCAACGTTGTGAGCGCACCTGGAGGAGGGTCAGGTCTGCACTTTGCCGTTACAGGGCGCAGACTGTGAGAGCCGCCAATAAACGTAGGATTAAGAGTCCTAGGTATTGTCGCGGTCAGAGAGTGTGGCTTTCCACTCGTAACCTTCCCCTTACGACAGCTTCTCGCAAGTTGACTCCGCGGTTCATTGGTCCGTTCCGTGTCTCTCAGGTCGTCAATCCTGTCGCTGTGCGACTGCTTCTTCCGCAACATCTTCGTCGCGTCCACCCTGTCTTCCATGTCTCTTGTGTCAAGCCTTTTCTTCGCGCCCCCGTTCGTCTTCCCTCCCCCCCCCCCGTCCTTGTCGAGGGCGCTCCTATTTACAAGGTACGGAAGATCATGGACATGCGTTCTCGGGGACGTGGTCACCAGTACTTAGTGGATTGGGAGGGTTACGGTCCTGAGGAGAGGAGTTGGGTTCCATCTCGGGACGTGCTGGACCGTTCGTTGATTGATGATTTCCTTCGTTGCCGCCAGGGTTCCTCCTCGAGTGCGCCAGGAGGCGCTCGGTGAGTGGGGGGGTACTGTCATGTTTTGTCTTTGATCATGTCTTGTCCCTGTGCTTCCCTCTGCTGGTCTTATTAGGTTCTTTCCCTCTTTCTCTCTCTCTCTCTCCTCCTCCCTCTCTCCCTCTCCCGCTCTCTCTCTCTATCGTTCCGTTCCTGCTCCCAGCTGTTTCTCATTCTCCTAACGACCTCATTTACTCTTTCACACCTGTCCCCTATTTTGCCCTCTGATTAGAATCCCTATTTCTCCCTCTGTTTTCCGCTTCTGTCCTTGTCGGATTCTTGTTTGATGTTTGCTGTTCCTGTGTCCTTGTTCCGCCCTGTCGTGTTCTTTGCCTTCTTCAGATGCTGCGTGTGAGCAGGTGTCTATGTCAGCTACGGCCAGTGCCTTCCTGAAGCGACCTGCAGTCTGTGGTCGCGTCTCCAGTCGTCCCTCTCTATTGACGAGAGGATTTCAGTTTCCTGTTTTGGATTTACCATTGATAATATCCAGGAGAATCATTATTTGTTTAATACTGGAATAAAGACTCTGTTACTATTACGTCGCTTTTGGGTCCTCATTCACCAGCATAACAGAAATAATCTCAACAGAGAAAAATGTCCTCCTGTGTTCTACCTCTATCCCCCCACTAGAATCCCCATACTTTAAAGATGACATATTCTCCATCCTAGAGGGGGAAATCAATCATTTCCAGGCCCAGGGACATGTACTAGTCTGTGGTGACCTAAACTCCAGATCTGGACAAGAACCTGATACTCTCAGTACACAGGGGGACAAACACCGACCTGGAAATAACAGCTTTCTCTCCCTAATAGGTCCCCTGAGACACAAAAAATGACAAAACAACAAAGAAAAATGAGTCACAACTCTTGCAGATCTGTTGCATGCTGGGTCTGTACATAGGCAATGGAAGGCTTTGAGGGGACTCCTACGGTATACTTATAGCTCATCTCTTGGCAGGAGTACTGTAGATTACTTTACCAGAGTATGTCCCGGTCTGTTATAATAGAGACAGTAGACCTTGTTCCAGAGTATGTCCTGGTCTGTTATAATAGAGACAGTAGACCTTGTTCCAGAGTATGTTCTGGTCTGTTATAATAGAGACAGTAAACCTTGTTCCAGAGTATGTCCTGGTCTGTTATAATAGAGACAGTAGACCTTGTTCCAGAGTATGTTCTGGTCTGTTATAATAGAGACAGTAAACCTTGTTCCAGAGTATGTCCTGGTCTGTTATAATAGAGACAGCAGACCTTGTTCCAGAGTATGTCCTGGTCTGTTATAATAGAGACAGCAGACCTTGTTCCAGAGTATGTTCTG
The DNA here is from genome assembly GCF_016432855.1 of Salvelinus namaycush. NCBI lineage: Eukaryota > Metazoa > Chordata > Actinopteri > Salmoniformes > Salmonidae > Salvelinus > Salvelinus namaycush. Next base: position 40,074,078 of record NC_052324.1, on the reverse strand, counting down.
GTCTGTTATAATACAGACAGGAGACCTTGTTCCAGAGAATGTCCTGGTCTGTTATAATAGAGACAGCAGACCTTGCTCCAGAGTATGTCCTGGTCTGTTATAATAGAGACAGTAGACCTTGTTCCAGAGTATGTCCTGGTCTGTTATAATAGAGACAGTAGACCTTGTTCCAGAGTATGTCCTGGTCTGTTATAATAGAGACAGCAGACCTTGTTCCAGAGTATGTTCTGGTCTGTTATAATAGACACAGTAGAGACAGTAGACCTTGTTCCAGAGTATGTTCTGGTCTGTTATAATAGACACAGTAGAGACAGCAGACCTTGTTCTAGAGTATGTCCTGGTCTGTTATAATAGAGACAGTAGACCTTGTTCCAGAGTATGTCCTGGTCTGTTATAATAGAGACAGCAGACCTTGTTCCAGAGTATGTTCTGGTCTGTTATAATAGACACAGTAGAGACAGTAGACCTTGTTCCAGAGTATGTTCTGGTCTGTTATAATAGACACAGTAGAGACAGTAGACCTTGTTCCAGTGTATGTCCTGGTCTGTTATAATAGAGACAGTAGACCTTGTTCTAGAGTATGTCCTGGTCTGTTATAATAGAGACAGTAGAGACAGTAGACCTTGTTCCAGTGTATGTCCTGGTCTGTTATAATATAGACAGTAGACCATGTTCCAGAGTATGTTCTGGTCTGTTATAATAGAGACAGGAGAACTTGTTCCAGAGTATGTCCTGGTCTGTTATAATAGACACAGTAGAGACAGTAGACCTTGTTCCAGAGTATGTTCTGGTCTGTTATAATAGAGACAGGAGACCTTGTTCCAGAGTATGTCCTGGTCTGTTATAATAGAGACAGGAGACCTTGTTCCAGAGTATGTCCTGGTCTGTTATAATAGAGACGGGAGACCTTGTTCCAGAGTATGTCCTGGTCTGTTATAATACAGACAGGAGACCTTGTTCCAGAGAATGTCCTGGTCTGTTATAATAGAGACAGCAGACCTTGCTCCAGAGTATGTCCTGGTCTGTTATAATAGAGACAGTAGACCTTGTTCCAGAGTATGTCCTGGTCTGTTATAATAGAGACAGTAGACCTTGTTCCAGAGTATGTCCTGGTCTGTTATAATAGAGACAGCAGACCTTGTTCCAGAGTATGTTCTGGTCTGTTATAATAGACACAGTAGAGACAGTAGACCTTGTTCCAGAGTATGTTCTGGTCTGTTATAATAGACACAGTAGAGACAGCAGACCTTGTTCTAGAGTATGTCCTGGTCTGTTATAATAGAGACAGTAGACCTTGTTCCAGAGTATGTCCTGGTCTGTTATAATAGAGACAGCAGACCTTGTTCCAGAGTATGTTCTGGTCTGTTATAATAGACACAGTAGAGACAGTAGACCTTGTTCCAGAGTATGTTCTGGTCTGTTATAATAGACACAGTAGAGACAGTAGACCTTGTTCCAGTGTATGTCCTGGTCTGTTATAATAGAGACAGTAGACCTTGTTCTAGAGTATGTCCTGGTCTGTTATAATAGAGACAGTAGAGACAGTAGACCTTGTTCCAGTGTATGTCCTGGTCTGTTATAATATAGACAGTAGACCATGTTCCAGAGTATGTTCTGGTCTGTTATAATAGAGACAGGAGAACTTGTTCCAGAGTATGTCCTGGTCTGTTATAATAGACACAGTAGAGACAGTAGACCTTGTTCCAGAGTATGTTCTGGTCTGTTATAATAGAGACAGGAGACCTTGTTCCAGAGTATGTCCTGGTCTGTTATAATAGAGACAGGAGACCTTGTTCCAGAGTATGTCCTGGTCTGTTATAATAGAGACGGGAGACCTTGTTCCAGAGTATGTCCTGGTCTGTTATAATAGAGACAGTAGAGACAGTAGACCTTGTTCCAGAGTATGTTCTGGTCTGTTATAATAGAGACAGTATACCTTGTTCCAGAGTATGTCCTGGTCTGTTATAATAGAGACAGTAGACAATGTTCCATATTATGTCCTGGTCTGTTATAATAGAGACAGTAGACCTTGTTCTAGAGTATGTCCCGGTCTGTTATAATAGAGACAGCAGACCTTGTTCCAGAGTATGTCCTGGTCTGTTATAATAGAGACAGTAGAGACAGTAGACCTTGTTCCAGAGTATGTTCTGGTCTGTTATAATAGAGACAGTATACCTTGTTCCAGAGTATGTCCTGGTCTGTTATAATAGAGACAGTAGACAATGTTCCATATTATGTCCTGGTCTGTTATAATAGAGACAGTAGACCTTGTTCTAGAGTATGTCCTGGTCTGTTATAATAGAGACAGTAGAGACAGTAGACCTCGTTCCAGAGTATGTCCTGATTTGTTATAATAGAGACAGTAGAGACAGTATACCTTGTTCCAGTGTATGTCCTGGTCTGTTATAATAGAGACAGTAGACCTTGTTCCAGAGTATGTTCTGGTCTGTTATAATAGAGACAGTAGACCTTGTTCCAGAGTATGTCCTGGTCTGTTATAATAGAGACAGTAGAGACAGTAGACCTCGTTCCAGAGTATGTCCTGATCTGTTATAATAGAGACAGTAGAGACAGTAGACCTTGTTCCAGAGTATGTCCTGGTCTGTTATAATAGAGACAGTAGACCTTGTTCCAGAGTATGTTCTGGTCTGTTATAATAGAGACAGTAGACCTTGTTCCAGAGTATGTCCTGGTATGTTATAATAGAGACAGCAGACCTTGTTCCAGAGTATGTTCTGGTCTGTTATAATAGAGACAGGAGACCTTGTTCCAGAGTATGTCCTGGACTGTTATAATAGAGACAGTAGACCTTGTTCTAGAGTATGTCCTGATCTGTTATAATAGAGACAGTAGACCTTGTTCCAGAGTATGTCCTGGTCTGTTATAATAGAGACAGTAGAGACAGCAGACCTTGTTCCAGAGTATGTCCTGGTCTTTTATAATAGAGACAGGAGACCTTGTTCCAGAGTATGTTCTGGTCTGTTATAATAGAGACAGTAGAGACAGTAGACCTTGTTCCAGAGTATGTCCTGGTCTGCTATTATAGAGACAGTAAACCTTGTTCCAGAGTATGTCCTGGTCTGTTATAATAGAGACAGTAGAGACAGTAGACCTTGTTCCAGAGTATGTCCTGGTCTGTTATAATAGAGACAGTAGACCTTGTTCCAAAGTATGTCCTGGTCTGTTATAATAGAGACAGTAGAGACAGTAGACCTTGTTCCAGAGTATGTCCTGGTCTGTTATAATAGAGACAGTAGACCTTGTTCCAGAGTATGTCCTGGTCTGTTATAATAGAGACAGTAGACCTTGTTCCAGAGTATGTCCTGGTCTGTTATAATAGAGATAGGAGACCTTGTTCCAGATTATGTCCTGGTCTGTTATAATAGAGATAGTAGAGACAGTAGACCTTGTTCCAGAGTATGTCCTGGTCTGTTATAATAGAGACAGTAGAGACAGTAGACCTTGTTCCAGAGTATGTTCTGGTCTGTTATAATAGAGACAGTAGAGACATTAGACCTTGTTCCAGAGTATGTCCTGGTCTGTTATAATAGAGACAGTAGAGACAGTAGACCTTGTTCCAGAGTATGTTCTGGTCTGTTATAATAGAGACAGGAGAACTTGTTCCAGAGTATGTTCTGGTCTGTTATAATAGAGACAGTAGAGACACTAGACCTTGTTCCAGAGTATGTCCTGATCTGTTATAATTAGACAGGAGACCTTGTTCCAGAGAATGTCCTGGTCTGTTATAATAGAGACAGTAGAGACAGTAGACCTTGTTCCAGAGTATGTTCTGGTCTGTTATAATAGAGACAGGAGACCTTGTTCCAGAGTATGTCCTGGTCTGTAATAATAGAGACAGTAGACCTTGTTCCAGAGTATGTCCTGGTCTGTTATAATAGAAACAGTAGAGACAGTAGACCTTGTTCCAGAGTATGTCCTGGTCTGTTATAATAGAGACAGTAGAGACAGTAGACCTTGTTCCAGAGTATGTCCTGGTCTGTTATAATAGAGACAGTAAACCTTGTTCCAGAGTATGTCCTGGTCTGTTATAATAGAGACAGGAGACCTTGTTCCATATTATGTCCTGGTCTGTTATAATAGAGACAGTAGACCTTGTTCCAGAGTATGTCTGGTTTGTTATAATAGAGACAGTAGAGACAGTAGACCTTGTTCCAGAGTATTTTCTGGTCTGTTATAATAGAGACAGTAGAGACAGTAGACCTTGTTCCAGAGTATGTCCTGGTCTGTTATAATAGAGACAGTAGACCTTGTTCCAGAGTATGTCCTGGTCTGTTATAATAGAGACAGTAGAGACAGTAGACCTTGTTCCAGAGTATGTTCTGGTCTGTTATAATAGAGACAGGAGAACTTGTTCCAGAGTATGTTCTGGTCTGTTATAATAGAGACAGTAGAGACACTAGACCTTGTTCCAGAGTATGTCCTGATCTGTTATAATTAGACAGGAGACCTTGTTCCAGAGAATGTCCTGGTCTGTTATAATAGAGACAGTAGAGACAGTAGACCTTGTTCCAGAGTATGTTCTGGTCTGGTATAATAGAGACAGTAGAGACAGTACACCTTGTTCCAGAGTATGTCCTGGTCTGGTATAATAGAGACAGTAGACCTTGTTCCAGAGTATGTCCTGGTCTGTTATAATAGAGACAGTAGAGACAGTAGACCTTGTTCCAGAGTATGTCCTGGTCTGTTATAATAGAGACAGTAGACCATGTTCCAGAGTATGTTCTGGTCTGTTATAATAGAGACAGTAGACCTTGTTCCAGAGTATGTTCTGGTCTCTTATAATAGAGACAGTAGAGACAGTAGACCTTGTTCCAGAGTATGTCCTGGTCTGTTATAATAGAGACAGTAGAGACAGTATACCTTGTTCCAGAGTATGTCCTGGTCTGTTATAATAGAGAGAGTAGAGACAGTATACCTTGTTCCAGAGTATGTCCTGGTCTGTTATAATAGAGACAGTAGACCATGTTCCAGATTATGTTCTGGTCTGTTATAATAGAGACAGTAGACCTTGTTCCAGAGTATGTCCTGGTCTGTTATAATAGAGACAGTAGAGACAGTATACCTTGTTCCAGATTATGTTCTGGTCTGTTATAATAGAGACAGTAGACCTTGTTCCAGAGTATGTCCTGGTCTGTTATAATAGAGACAGTAGAGACAGTATACCTTGTTCCAGAGTATGTCCTGGTCTGTTATAATACAAGAGACAACAGTTCCCACCATTCTACACACATAAGCCCAGTAGATTTGGATAATTAATCATATTGTTGCTAAAATATATTGTTAATTTTTCTAATACTTCAACTACACCTCTTTGGTAACCATGACAACAAACATTCATAGCATTTATTGAATTAAATTGAGAGGGAGAGAGACAGAAAGAGAGGAAGATACGGTGAGGAGAAAGAGAGAGGAAGAGAGAGAGAGATACAAAGAGGGGTGAGAGAGAGAGTGTCACGCCCTGACCATAGAGAGCTGTTTATTCTCTATGTTGGGTAGGGCGTGACAGTGACTAGGGTGGGTTATCTAGGTGATTAATTATCTATGTTGGCCTGGTATGGTTGCCAATCAGAGGCAGCTGTTTATCGTTGTCTCTGATTGGGGATCATATTTAGGCAGCCATTTCCCCATTGTGCTTTGTGGGATCTTGTCTAAGTATAGTTGCCTGCGAGCACTACATTTGAGCTTCACGTTTCGTTTCACGCTTTATTGTTTTTTCTTTGAGTTTCTCTTCCAGGTAAAGAGGATGGAAACATACCACGCCTCATCTTGGTCCACTCATTATAACGATCGTGACAGAGAGAGAGATATGGTGAAGGAGAGAGACACAGAGGGAAGAGACGGTGAGGAGAGAGCACCTGGCCTCACCCTGCTAGAATCTGAAGTCAAATGTCTACTGTTTGCTGATGATCTGGTGCTTCTGTCCCCACCAGGGAGGGCGCACAGCAGCACCTAGATCAACTGCACAGATTCTGTCAGACATGGGCTCTGACAGTAAATCTCAGTAAGACCAAAATAATGGTGTTCCAAAAAAGGTCCAGTCGCCAGGACTACAAATACAAATTCCATCTTGACACCACTGCCCTAGAGCACACAAAAAAACTACACATACCTCGGCATAAACATCTGGGCCACAGGTAACTTCCACAAAGCTGTGAACGATCTGAGAGACAAGGCAAGAAGGGCCTTCTGAGCCATCGAAAGGAACATAAATTCAACATACATATTAGGATCTGGCTAAAAATACTTGAATCAGTTTGTCTGGGGTCTGGGGTCCGCTCACCAACCAAGAATTCATAAAATGGGACAAACACCAAATTGAGAATCTGCATGCAGGATTCTGCAAAAATATCTTCAGTGTAGAATGTAAAACATCAAATAATGCATGCAGAGCAGAATTAGTCTGATACCCCCTGATGATCAAAATCCAGAAAAGAGTCGTTCAATTCTACAACCACCTAAAAGGAAGTGATTCCCAAACCTTCCATAAATCTTCCCTAAGCAAGTTGGTGTTGGGGCCCCAGGACAGCAACACAATTGGAAAGAATTAACAAAAAAACAGAGCAAACTAGAATGCTATTTGTCCCTAAACAAAGAGTACACAGTGGCAGAATACCTGACCACTGTGATTGACCCAAAACGAAGGAAAGCTTTGACTATGTACAGACTCAGTGAGCATAGCCTTGCTATTGAGAGAGACTGCTATAGGCAGACCTGGCTCTCAAGAGAAGACAGGCTATGTGCACACTGCCCACAAAATGAGGTGGAAACTGAGCTGCACTTCCTGACCTCCAACCAAATGTATGACCATATTAGAGACCCATATTTCCCTCAGATTACACAGACCCACAAAGAATTTGAAAATAAATCCGATTTTGATAAACTCCCATATCTACTGGGTGAAATACCACAGTGTGTCATCACAATAGCAAGATTTGTGACCTGTTGCCACAAGAAAATTTCAACCAGTGAAGAACAAACACCATTGTAAATACAACCCAGATTAATGTTTATTTATTTCCCCTTTCATACATCGTTACAACACTGTATATATACATAATATGACATTTGAAATGTATTTATTCTTTTGGAACTCTTGTGAGTGTAATGTTTACTGTTCATTTTATATTGTTCATTTCACTTTTGTTTATTATCTATTTCAATTGCTTTGGCAATGTAAACATATGTTTCCCATGCCAATAAAGCCCCTTAAATTGGGGGGAGAGAGAGAGAGAGAGAGAGAGAGAGAGAGAGAGAGAGAGAGAGAGAGAGAGAGAGAGAGAGAGAGAGAGAGAGAGAGAGAGAGAGAGAGAGAGAGAGAGAGAGCCAGAGAGGGAGAGAGCCAGAGAGAGGAAGAGACGGTGAGGAGAGAGAGATACAGTGAGGAAGAGAGAGAGGGAGAAATGGTGAGGAGAGAGAGAGAGGGAGAGATGGAGAGAGAGCCAGAGAGAGAGGGAGAGATGGTGAGGAGAGAGAGAGAGAGGGAGAGATGGTGAGGAGAGAGAGAGAGTGAGAGAAGGAGACAGAGAGAGGGAGATACAGTGAAGAATAGAGAGGGAGAGATGGTGAGTAGAGAGAGGGAGAGGGAGAGACAGTGAGAGAAGGAGACAGAGAGAGGGAGATACAGTGAAGAATAGAGAGGGAGAGATGGTGAGTAGAGAGAGAGAGAGGGAGAGACAGTGAGAGGAGACAGAGAGAGGGAGATACAGTGAAGAATAGAGAGGGAGAGATGGTGAGTAGAGAGAGGGAGAGGGAGAGACAGTGAGAGAAGGAGACAGAGAGAGGGAGATACAGTGAAGAATAGAGAGGGAGAGATGGTGAGTAGAGAGAGGGAGAGGGAGAGACAGTGAGAGAAGGAGACAGAGAGAGGGAGATACAGTGAAGAATAGAGAGGGAGAGATGGTGAGTAGAGAGAGAGAGAGGGAGAGACAGTGAGAGAAGGAGACAGAGAGGAGACATATTTCCCTCAGATTACACAGATCCACAAAGAATTCGAAAACAAATCCAATTTTGATAAACTCCCATATCTACTGGGTGAAATTCCACAGTGTGCCATCACAGCAGCAAGATTTGTGACCTGTTGTCACACGAAAAGGGCAACCAGTGAAGAACAAACACCATTGTAAATACAACCCATATTTATGCTTATTTATTTTAACTTGTGTGCTTTAACCATTTGTACATTGTTACAACACTGTATATATATAATATGACATTTGTAATGTCTTTATTGTTTTGAAACTTCTGTATGTGTAATGTTTACTGTTAATTTGTATTGTTTGTTTCACTTTTGTGTATTGTCTACCTCACTTGCTTTGGCAATGTTAACACATGTTTCCCATGCCAATAAAGCCCCTTGAATTGAATTGAATTGAATTGAGAGGGAGATACAGTGAAGAATAGAGAGGGAGAGATGGTGAGTAGAGAGAGAGAGAGGGAGAGACAGTGAAGAATAGAGAGAGGGAGAGATGGTGAGGAGGGAGAGAGAGCCAGAGAGAGAGGGAGAGACGGTGAGGAAAGAGAGAGAGAGAGGGGGGGAGAGGGAGAAAGGGAGAGAGAGCACTTACGCCAAAGTCACAGGGAATTCTGGGAAGCGTGATGTGCTCTCCTCGGGAAGACCTTTAATCACGCTGAGATTACTCCTGCACCCACCACACACACACACACACACACACACACACACACACACACACACACACACACACACACACACACACACACACACACACACACAGACACAGACACAGACACAGACACACACAGACACACACACACAGACACACACACACACACACACACACACACACACACACACACACACACACACACACACACACACACACACACACACACACACACACACACACACACACACACACACACACCTGTCTCTCACTTACGAGCGGCAGAGACTCACCTTTGTTCATGCGGTTAACATCTTCCACAGATTGGGGGCTGCGAGGGTCACAATGCAAGCAGTCAGAGAATAAGTTGTCGCTGGCATTGATTTGACTCTTTATTCACAGTAGCTTTGAGCGTAGCGTAGTCTGTGTATGTTAACAGATAGAACAATATGTGTAGTGTAGTCTGTGTATGATATCAGGTAGAATAATATGTGTAGTGTAGTCTGTGTATGATATCAGGTAGAATAATATGTGTAGTGTAGCGTAGTTTGTGTACGATATCAGATATAATAATATGTGTAGTGTAGTCTGTGTACGATATCAGATAAAATAATATGTGTTTTAGAGTCAGAAAATAGCATCAAAATAATCACTCCTCTCCACTTTTTTGATTTACCTGATGTGCACAAACTTCATTAAGTTTAACTTAATTAACTTAGTTAATTTCCCTTTCACTACTGTTTTCATATAAATGTTTACAGTGTTATAGCAACTAGGTCTCACAGTCTCACGTCACAATTAGACGTTCATCCATGTTTTTCAAACATCAAATTTCAACGTTTTTATTTCCAAACGTCAAATTTCGAAGTGTTTAAGGTTAAGTTTAGGCATGTCCTCAGACATGGATGGACGTTGAATACCGACTTGTATCATGTGTGACCTGGCTGATTTATACACCTCTTCTATTCATTTCCACATCTCTTTCACTGTCTCTGAAATATATTCATTCCTATTTGTGAAATATACGACACTGAAATCAGTCAATAGAAATTAATTAATTAGGCCCTAATCTATGGATTTCACATGACTGGGAATACAGATATGTATCTGTTGATCACAGACACCTTAACAAAAGGTTTGGGCAAGGATCAGTGCCTGGTGTGACCACCATTTGCCTCATGCAGCGCGACACATCTCCTTCACATAGAGTTGATCAGGCTGTTGATTGTGGCCTGTGGAATATTGTCCCACTCCTCTTTAATGGCTGTGCGAAGTTGCTGGATATTGGTGGGAACTGGAACAAGCTGTAGTACACGTTGATCCAGAGCATCCCAAACATATGCAACATATGCAGGCCATGGAAGAACTGGGACATGTTCAGCTTCCAGGAATTGTGTATAGATCGGGCAAACCGCTCGCCCACACGACGCTATACATGCTGTCTGCCATCTGCCAGGTACAGTTGAAACCGTGAAGACTACACTTCTCCAGCATTCCAGTGGCCATCGAAGGTGAGCATTTGCCCACTGAAGTCGGTTCCGATGCCGAACTGCAGTCAAGACCCTGATGAGGACAACAAGCATGCAGATGAGCTTCCCTGAGACGGTTTCTGACAGCTGTCCGGGTTGGCTGGTCTCAGATTATCCCGCCGTGGAAGAAGCCGGATGTGGAGGTCCTGGGCTGGCGTGGTTACATGTGGTCTGCGGTTGTGAGGCCGGATGGATGTACTACAAAATTCTCTAAAACGACGTTGGACATGGCTTATGATAGAGAAATAAACAATAAAATTCTCTGTCAACATCTCCGGTGGACGTTCCTGCAGTCAGCATCCCAATTGCACGGTCCCTCAAAACTAGAGATATCTGTGTCATGTGACAAAACAGCACATTTGAGAGTGTTCACTTATTTTTATTGACAGCCTAGGAACAATGGGTTAACTGCCTTGTTCAGGGGCAGAACGACAGATGTTGTACCTTGTCAGCTCGGGGACTTGATCTTGCAACCTTTCGGTTGCTAATCCAACACTCTAACCACTAGGCTACACTGCCACCCATAGTGTATCATACGAATGATATGTGCCAACTAAAATAATATGTTAAACATTTGTCCAAAATACACTACAATATTTACTGAGCTTTCTTATACAGTGGGGAGAACAAGTATTTGATACACTGCCGATTTTGCAGGTTTTCCTACTTACAAAGCATGTAGAGGTCTGTAATTGTTTATCATAGGTACACTTCAACTGTGAGAGACGGAATCTAAAACAAAAATCCAGAAAATCACATTGTATGATTTTTAAGTAATTCATTTGCATTTTATTGCATGACATAAGTATTTGATACATCAGAAAAGCAGAACTTAATATTTGGTACAGAAACCTTTGTTTGCAATTACAGAGATCATACGTTTCCTGTGGTTCTTGACCAGGTTTGCACACACTGCAGCAGGGATTTTGG
>NC_052324.1:40037977-40057977 GCF_016432855.1 Salvelinus namaycush | reverse complement strand
AACAGTCCCGTGTGGCACAAACACTGACACAGGAACAATCACCCACAAACAAACAGTGTGAATAGCCTACCTAAATATGGTTCTCAATCAGAAGAAACGTAAAACACCTGCCCCTGATTGAGAACCATATCAGGCTAGTTAACCAACCTAAACATAGAAACAAATAACATAGACTGCCCACCCCAACTCACGCCCTGACCATACTAAATAAAGACAAAACAAAGGAAATAAGGTCAGGAACGTGACAGTACCCCCCCCCCCCCACAAGGTGCGGACTCCGGCCGCAAAACCTGAACCTATAGGGGAGGGTCTGGGTGGGCATCTGTCCACGGTGGCGGCTCTGGCTCTGGACGTTGTCCCCACCCCACCATAGTCAATCCCCGCTTCCGTGGCCTCCTCTTAATGGCCATCCTCCATATTAACCCCACTGGATTAAGGGGCAGCACCGGACTAAGGGGCAACACCGGACTGAGGGGCAGCACCGGACTAAGGGGCAACACCGGACTGAGGGGCAGCTCCGGACTGAGGGGCAGCACCGGACTGAGGGGCAGCACCGGACAGAGGGGCAGCACTGGACTGAGGGGCAGCACCGGACTGAGGGGCAGCTCCGGACTGAGGGGCAGCTCCGGACTGAGGGGCAGCTCCGGACTGGCTGACGGCTCAGCTGGGCATGGCTGATGACGGCTCTGGCTGGTCATGGCTGGCTGACGGCTCTGGCTGGTCATGGCTGGCTGACGGCTCTGGCTGGTCATGGCTGGCTGACGGCTCTGGCAGGTCATGGCTGGCTGACGGCTCTGGCAGGTCATGGCTGGCTGACGGCTCTGGCAGGTCATGGCTGGCTGACGGCTCTGGCAGGTCATGTCTGGCGGGCGGCTCTGGCTGCTCCTGTCTGGCGGGCGGCTCTGGCTGCTCCTGTCTGGCAGGTGGCTCTGGCTGCTCCTGTCTGGCGGGCGGCTCTGGCTGCTCCAGTCTGGCGGGCGGCTCTGGCTGCTCCTGTCTGGCGGGCGGCTCTAGCGGCTCCTGTCTGGCGGACGGCTCTAGCGGCTCCTGACTGACGGACGGCTCTAGCGGCTCCTGACTGACGGACAGCTCTGAAGGCTCAGGACAGACGGGCGGCTTTGAAGGCTCAGGACAGACGGGCGGCTGTGAAGGCTCAGGACAGACGGGCAGTTCAGACGGCGCTGGGCAGACGGATAGCGTAGACGGCACTGGGCAGACGGGCAGTGCAGGCGGCTCTGGGCAGACGGGCAGTGCAGGCGGCACTGGGCAGACGGGCATTGCAGGCGGAACTGGGCAGACGGCAGACTCTGGCCGGCTGAGGCGCACAGTAGGCCTGGTGCGTGGTGCCGGAACTGGTGGTACCGGGCTAAGGTTACGCAACTTAAGGCTAGTGCGGGGAACAGCAACAGGGCGCACAGGGCTCTGGAGACGCACAGGAGGCTTGGTGCGTGGTGCCGGAACTGGTGGTACCGGGCTGGAGACACGCACCACAGGGCTAGTGCGTGGAGGAGGAACAGGGCTTTGAAGACGCACTGGAAGCCTGGTGCGTGGTGTAGGCACTGGTGGTACTGGGCTGGGGCGGGGAGGTGGCGCCGGATATACCGGACCGTGCAGGCGTACTGGCTCCCTTGAGCACCGAGCCTGCCCAACCTTACCTGGTTGAATGCTCCCCATAGCCCGACCAGTGCGGGGAGGTGGAATAACCCGCACTGGGCTGTGTTGGCGAACCGGGGACACCATGCGTAAGGCTGGTGCCATGTATGCCGGCCCGAGTAGACGCACTGGAGACCAGACGCGTTGAGCCGGCTTCATGGCACCTGGCTCAATACTCAATCTAGCCCTACCAGTGCGGGGAGGTGGAATAACCCGCACAGGGCTAAGCACACGTACAGGAGACACCGTGCGCTTTACCGCATAACACGGTGTCTGCCCGTACTTTCGCTCTCCACGGTAAGCTCGGGGAGTTGGCGCAGGTCTACTACCTGACTTCGCCACACTCCCTTGTAGCCCCCTCCCCCAATAAATTTTTGGGCTTGACTCACAGGCTTCCAGCCTCGCTTCCGTGCTGCCTCCTCATACCACCGCCTCTCGGCTTTAGCTGCCTCCAGCTCTTCACGAGGGCGGGTAATTCCAAAGGGTTCACATACTTTTTCTTGAAACTGTACAAACAGCGCCCACCTGGCACTCAAGACAGACTTAAGCATACGCTGAAATTATTCAACAGATTTCTGATTCTATTTGAACCCAGGTCTGGTTTTAGCAGGCCTAAATTGTAATGATCCTTTATTAAAGACAAAACTGTAAATACAGCACCCCTGATCCTTTAGGTGACCGGTTTACCAGGTCTGAGGTCATGCCCAAGGCAGACCCTAACCCCAACCACAACAGAAGGCTCCTATCTCAGGGTTTAATACCTACAGCCTACTAAAGAGCTTTAGCACATAAAAGGTTAGGTTAAGCTGAGGCCATAGATCTATATCTCCTTACTGAGAGAATAGAGATGCTCACAGATGATCCAGATTTAGACTTTCTCTGTTTTTTTTAAAAACAGATGACAAAGACAATAGCTGTTTGTTCCTGAGGTGGGGCCGGTGCTACGACCACACAGTGATGTAATAGTCACTCACAAAGACAGTAATGACAGTTAAATACAGATGCGTGGCATGGTTGACAAGTTCACATAATAATGAGCTAGCCTAAACCCCTGAGTTCAACCTGGTCTCAGAGCAGTTTGTATTATTCTGTGCGTAAATCCAAAACACACCATTTAGTATGAAATGTTATGTTTCGTACGGTATGTATTAATTTGTGGATGTCCATCACCCATTGCATATGATATGTTACGAAATACAATTCGTAATAATTGTTACAAATTTACTAAATGTACAATATGTCACAAATTTGCCAGATGTATGATATGTTATGAATTCTATGTAGCTATGTGGCTAACGTTAGCTAACTGGCTAACTTTAGCTAGGCTAGGTTTTAGGGTTAGGGGTTAGGGTTAGGGTTAAGGTTAGGGTTAAGTTTAAAAGTTATGTTAAAGGGTTAAGGTTAGGGTTACAGGAAGGGTTAGCTAAAAGGGTTTAAGGTTAAGGTTAGGGGAAGGGTTAGCTAACATGCTAAGTAGCTAAAAGTAGTAAGTAGTTGAAAAGTTGCTAATAGGCTAAAGTTATCCATGATGAGATTTGAACTCACAGCCTTTGGATTGCTACACGTTCACGTTATACGTCCACGCATTCACACCAAACCACCTACCCTGACGTTCATTTCTGCCTTAAGTAACCATCTGTACTATGTAACCAAACGTAACAGATCATACTAATATCATTATCCCGGATATACATTTACTAAGTTACGTCTAGTGTATGAGACCAGGCTTCTGGGTTAGCTAAAATTAGATACACTGTACTGCACAGTGTAGAAAACACTTATTTATTGAAATGTTGCTGTTCTTGTGAAAAATATATATCTCTAAAAGAGACAAAGACAATTTAAATTAATCTGTAGATACAGTGTCCTTTGACAGCTCTTTGGTCTTGGCCATAGTGGAGTTTGGAGTGTGACTGTTTGAGGTTGTGGACAGGTGTCTTTTATACTGATAACAAGTTCAAACAGGTGCCATTAATACAGGTAACGAGTGGAGGACAGAGGAGCCTCTTATAAATAAGAAGTTATAGGTCTGTGAGAGCCAGAAATCTTGCTTGTTTGTAGGTGACCAAATACTTATTTTCCACCATAATTTGCAAATAAATTCATTAAAAATCCTACAATGTGATTTTCTGGATTTTTCCCCCTCATTTTGTCTGTCATAGTTGAAGTGTACCTATGATGACAATTACAGGCCTCTCTCATCTTTTTAAGTGGGAGAACTTGCACAATTGGTGGCTGACTAAATACTTTTTTGCCCCACTGTATGTTTCCTAATCCTTGTTGTCCAGCAGTAGTTTATGTGTCGGGGGGCTAGGGTCAGTCTGTTATATCTGGAGTACTTCTCCTGTCTTATCCGGTGTCCTGTGTGAATTTAAGTATGCTCTCTCTAATTCTCTCTTTCTCTCTTTCTTTCTCTCTCTCGGAGGACCTGAGCCCTAGGACCATGCCTCAGGACGACCTGGCATGATGACTCCTTGCTGTCCCCAGTCCACCTGGCCTTGCTGCTGTTCCAGTTTCAACTGTTCTGCCTGCGGCTATGGAACCCTGACCTGTCCACCGGACGTGCTACCTGTCCCAGACCTGCTGTTTTCAACTCTCTAGAGACAGCAGGAGCGGTAGAGATACTCTTAATGATCGGCTATGAAAAGACAACTGACATTTACTCCTGAGGTGCTGACCTGCTGCACCCTCTACAACCACTGTGATTATTATTACTTGACCATGCTGGTCATTTATGAACATTTGAACATCTTGGCCATGTTCTGTTATAATCTCCACCCGGCACAGCCAGAAGAGGACTGGCCACCCCTCATAGCCTGGTTCCTCTCTAGGTTTCTTCCTAGGTTTTGACCTTTCTAGGGAGTTTTTCCTAGCCACCGTGCTTCTACACCTGCATTGCTTGCTGTTAGGGGTTTTAGGCTGGGTTTCTGTACAGCACTTTGAGATATCAGCTGATGTAAGAAGGGCTTTATAAATACATTTGATTTGATTTGTTTGTCTTCATCTTTGGGTCGTATAAACAGTTACTGTTGGACTGCAAGAGCAACCAAATACACTCACAATGAATACCATCAAATCTCATAACACATTAACATTATAAAACTCTCCATTACAATAAAATCCCTCTGCGTTCCCATCTCAGCCTCCTCCAAGCCAACCTGCCTTGTTTTAAAACACAGTGTTGATGATAGCTAGCCATCAATCTCCACTAGACAGCTTTCCCTTGAAAAAAGGGGCTAGCTAGCTAATGCGTGCCGTGTGGCTTCTGTTGTGTGTGTGTGTGTGTGTGTGTGTGTGTGTGTGTGTGTGTGTGTGTGTGTTTGTGTGTGCATGCTGTGCCCGTGGGGGTCATGCAGTATGTCAAATGTGTTTATACAGCGATAAAATGATGTACTGTCAGATGTCTCTCTGTAGTGAGTCAATATTAGACCAGTGGGGGACAAGGCGACTAGACCAGCTGGTAGTCAGGCAGGATGCCATTAAGCCTGAAGGTATCATAGCACCTTACTTCCTCCCGCTGTACGACCTGCATTACTTAGTCTCACAGCAAGGTGTGTGTGTGTGTGTGTGTGTGTGTGTGTGTGTGTGTGTGTGTGTGTTTGGGGGGGGGGGGGGGGGGGGTCAAAGTGTGACACCCTATTCCCTATAACACCCTATTCACTATGACACCCTATTCACTATGACATCCTATTCACAATAACACCCTATTCACTATGACACCCTATTCACTATAACACCCTATTCACAATAACACCCTATTCACTATGACACCCTATTCACTATAACACCCTATTCCATAGACACCCTATTCCCTATGACACCCTATTCACTATAACACCCTATTCACTATAACACCCTATTCACTATAACACCCTATTCACTATAACACCCTATTCACTATGCCA
This sequence comes from Salvelinus namaycush, assembly GCF_016432855.1. Lineage (NCBI taxonomy): Eukaryota > Metazoa > Chordata > Actinopteri > Salmoniformes > Salmonidae > Salvelinus > Salvelinus namaycush. The sequence continues at coordinate 40,052,419 of NC_052324.1, read as the reverse complement.
CCCTATTCACTATAACACCCTATTCACTATGTCACCCGGTTCACTATAACACCCTATTCACTATAACACCCTATTCACTATGCCACCATATTCACTATAACACCCTATTCACTATGTCACCCGGTTCACTATAACACCCTATTCACTATAACACCCTATTCACTATAACACCCTATTCACTATGAAACCATATTCACTATGAAACCCTATTCACTATAACAACCTATTCACTATAACACCCTGTTCACTATGAAACCCTATTCACTATACCACCCTATTCACTATAACACCCTATTCACTATAACACCCTATTCACTATAACACCCTATTCACTATAACACCCTATTCACTATAACACCCTGTTCACTATGAAACCCTATTCACTATGAAACCCTATTCACTATACCACCCTATTCACTATAACACCCTGTTCACTATGAAACCCTATTCACTATACCACCCTATTCACTATAACACCCTATTCACTATAACACCCTATTCACTATAACACCCTATTCACTATACCACCCTATTCACTATAACACCCTGTTCACTATGCCACCCTATTCACTATAACACCCTATTCACTATAACACCCTATTCACTATGACACCCTATTCACTATAACACCCTATTCACTATAACACCCTATTCACTATAACATCCTATTCACTATGACACCCTATTCACTATAACACCCTATTCACTATAACACCCTATTCACTATGCCACCCTATTCACTATAACACCCTATTCCATAGACACCCTATTCCCTATGACACCCTTTTCACTATAACACCCTATTCACTATAACACCCTATTCACTATGACACCCTATTCCCTATGACACCCTATTCCCGATGATACCATATTCACTATGACACCCTATTCACTATAACACCCTATTCACTATAACACCCTATTCACTATGCCACCCTATTCACTATAACACCCTATTCACTATGACACCCGGTTCACTATAACACCCTATTCACTATAACACCCTATTCACTATAACACCCTATTCACTATGAAACCCTATTCACTATAACAACCTATTCACTTTGACACCCGATTCACTATGAAACCCTATTCACTATACCACCCTATTCACTATAACACTCTGTTCACTATGAAACCCTATTCACTATAACACCCTATTCACTATAACACCCTATTCACTATACCACCCTATTCACTATAACACCCTGTTCATTATGAAACCCTATTCACTATAACACCCTATTCACTATGACACCCTATTCACTATGACACCCTATTCACTATGACACCCTATTCACTATGACACCCTATTCACTATGACACCCTATTCACTATAACACCCTATTCACTATGACACCCTATTCACTATAACACCCTATTCACTATAACACCTTGTCACTATGACACCCTATTCACTATAACACCCTATTCACTATGACACCCTATTCACTATGACACCCTATTCACTATGACACCCTATTCACTATGACACCCTATTCACTATGACACCCTATTCACTATAACACCCTATTCACTATGACACCCTATTCACTATGACACCCTATTCACTATAACACCCTATTCACTATAACACCTTGTCACTATGACACCCTATTCACTATAACACCCTATTCACTATGACACCCTATTCACTATGACACCCTATTCACTATGACACCCTATTCACTATGACACCCTATTCACTATGACACCCTATTCACTATGACACCCTATCCACTATGACACCCTATTCACTATGACACCCTATTCACTATGACACCCTATTCACTATGACACCCTATTCACTATGACACCCTATTCACTATGACACCCTATTCACTATAACACCCTATTCACTATGACACCCTATTCACTATAACACCCTATTCATTATGACACCCTATTCACTATGACACCCTATTCACTATGAAACCCTATTCACTATAACACCCTATTCACTATGACACCCTATTCACTATGACACCCTATTCACTATAACACCCTATTCACTATGACACCCTATTCACTATGACACCCTATTCACTATGACACCCTATTCACTATGACACCCTATTCACTATGACACCCTATTCACTATAACACCCTATTCACTATAACACCCTATTCACTATGACACCCTATTCACTATGACACCCTTTTCACTATAACACCCTATTCACTATGACACCCTATTCACTATAACACCCTATTCACTATGACACCCTATTCACTATGACACCCTATTCACTATAACACCCTATTCACTATAATACCTTGTCACTATGACACCCTATTCACTATAACACCCTATTCACTATGACACCCTATTCACTATGACACCCTATTCACTATGACACCCTATTCACTATGACACCCTATTCACTATAACACCCTATTCACTATGACACCCTATTCACTATAACACCCTATTCACTATGACACCCTATTCACTATGACACCCTATTCACTATGACACCCTATTCACTATACCACCCTATTCACTATAACACCTTGTTCACTATAACACCCTATTCACTATAACACCCTATTCACTATAACACCCTATTCACTATAACACCCTATTCACTATAACACCCTATTCACTATGAAACCCTATTCACTATAACACCCTATTCACTATAACACCCTGTTCACTATAACACCCTATTCACTATAACACCCTATTCACTATAACACCTTGTCACTATAACACCCTATTCACTATAACACCCTATTCACTATAACACCTTGTCACTATAACACCCTATTCACTATGACACCCTATTCACTATAACACCCTATTCCATAGACACCCTATTCACTATAACACCCTATTCACTATGACACCCTATTCACTATAACACCCTATTCACTATAACACCCTATTCACTATAACACCCTATTCACTATAACACCCTATTCACTATAACACCCTATTCACTATAACACCCTATTCACTATAACACCCTATTCACTATAACACCTTGTCACTATAACACCCTATTCACTATGACACCCTATTCACTATAACACCCTATTCCATAGACACCCTATTCACTATAACACCCTATTCACTATGACACCCTATTCACTATAACACCCTATTCACTATAACACCCTATTCACTATAACACCCTATTCACTATAACACCCTATTCACTATAACACCCTATTCACTATAACACCCTATTCACTATAACACCCTATTCCATAGACACCCTATTCACTATAACACCCTATTCACTATGACACCCTATTCACTATGACACCCTATTCACTATACCACCCTATTCACTATAACACCCTATTCACTATAACACCCTATTCACTATAACACCTTGTCACTATAACACCCTATTCATTATGAAACCCTATTCACTATGACACCCTATTCACTATAACACCCTATTCACTATGACACCCTATTCACTATGACACCCTATTCACTATGACACCCTATTCACTATAACACCTTGTCACTATAACACCCTATTCATTATGAAACCCTATTCACTATGACACCCTATTCACTATGACACCCTATTCACTATGACACCCTATTCCCTATAACACCCGGTTCACTATAACACCCTATTCACTATAACACCCTATTCACTATAACACCCTATTCACTATAACACCTTGTCACTATAACACCCTATTCATTATGAAACCCTATTCACTATAACACCCTATTCACTATAACACCCTATTCACTATGACACCCTATTCACTATAACACCCTATTCACTATAACACCCTATTCACTATAACACCTTGTCACTCTACACTGAGACAAACAGGTGTAACTTTTGATTTGTACGAGGTGTGTTTGTTCTGTAGCAGAGAAGTAGATCAATATGTCTTAAGTCTTTGTCTAAAGTCATGCAAAAGTAATAAAAATGTCAGTTGTTTGGAAACATTTGGGGGGAAAAAATATGTCCATGTTTCTACGACAGCTTTGAATAGCAGAAAAGTAGACGAAAGACAAATTGTTTGTCTAACTTGTTGGGAAAGTGGTCAAAGTAGCTGATTTGTGTCAAAAGTAGCATTATTGCATTTACAGTGAATGGAATGTTGGAAGTGATTATGTCACGTTGCGACCTTTAGAACGTCGAGGAAATCCCATGAAAGTGGACGACGATGGACCCCCCAAAAAATGACAAAAATCTTAATAATTTAATAAGTATACAGTAAAATATATCAAAACATTATATATCAAAACACACTGGTCTTGACCGCTTTGCACGTTTGTCACGCCCTGACCTTAGTTTTCTATGTTTTATGTATTATTTTGGTCAGGTCAGGGGGTATGACGAGGGTGGGTATGCTTGTTTGACCTGTCTAGGGTTTTTTGTATATCAAGAGGTGTTTGTTAGTCTAGGTTTATTATAGGTCTATGGTGGCCTGAATTGGTTCCCAATCAGAGACAGCTGTTTATCGTTGTCTCTGATTGGGGATCCTATTTAGGTTGTCATTTTCCATTTTGGTTTTGTGGCTTATTGTCTATGTGTAGTTGCATGTTAGCACTCAGTTGTATTAGCTTCACGTTCGTTTGTGTTATTTTGTTTAAGTGTTCTTCGTCAATTAAAGAAGAATGTATTCCTATCACGCTGCGCCTTGGGTCTCCTCCTTACGACGAACGTGACAACGTTTTGGAATTTGAAGGACGTTTCTAGCTTAAACGGTGTAAGAGGAGTAGTAATAAAAATAACAATGAGAATAAGTATGTTGAAGATTTAAAGTGGGGACTGTTGTTTCGCAAGCCCCACTAATAATAATACGTACTTGAAGTATGACGAATAACAGTAGTGTGTTACTTCGCAAGCACACAAAATATATACTCCCGAGCGGCGCAGCGGTCTAAGGCACTGCATCTCAGTGCTAGAGGCGTCACTACAGACACCCTGGTTCAGCGGTCTAAGGCACTGCATCTCAGTGCTATAGGCATCACTACAGACACCCTGGTTCAGCGGTCTAAGGCACTGCATCTCAGTGCTATAGGCGTCACTACAGACACCCTGGTTCAGCGGTCTAAGGCACTGCATCTCAGTGCTATAGGCGTCACTACAGACACCCTGGTTCAGCGGTCTAAGGCACTGCATCTCAGTGCTAGAGGCGTCACTACAGACACCCTGGTTCAGCGGTCTAAGGCACTGCATCTCAGTGCTAGAGGCGTCACTACAGACACCCTGGTTCAGCGGTCTAAGACACTGCATCTCAGTGTTGAGGCGTCACTACAGACCCTGGTTCAGCGGTCTAAGGCACTGCATCTCAGTGCTAGAGGCGTCACTACAGACACCCTGGTTCAGCGGTCTAAGGCACTGCATCTCAGTGCTAGAGGCGTCACTACAGACACCCTGGTTCAGCGGTCTAAGGCACTGCATCTCAGTGCTAGAGTCGTCACTACAGCCACCCTGGTTCAGCGGTCTAAGGCACTGCATCTCAGTGCTAGAGGCGTCACTACAGACACCCTGGTTCAGCGGTCTAAGGCACTGCATCTCAGTGCTAGAGGCGTCACTACAGACACCCTGGTTCAGCGGTCTAAGGCACTGCATCTCAGTGCTAGAGGCGTCACTACAGACACCCTGGTTCAGCGGTCTAAGGCACTGCATCTCAGTGCTAGAGGCGTCACTACAGACACCCTGGTTCAGCGGTCTAAGGCACTGCATCTCAGTGCTTGAGGCGTCACTACAGACACCCTGGTTCCAATGCAGGCTGTATCACAACCGGCCGTGATTGGGAGTCCCATAGGGCGGCGCACAATTTGCCCCAGCGTCGTCCGGTTTAGGCCGTCACTGTAAATAAGAATTAGTTGTTAACTGACTTGCTTAGTAAAAAAAAAATATATATATATATATAGGTTATTAACAGTGGCTTAAAGACATCTCACTTCTCAACCCTTGGATTTACAACTGAGTAGATTATCTAATGTCCAGTGATTTATCGTTTCTTATAATTATTCTAGAAATATGAAAGAGGTACAATATTGCCGATGTGAACAGTATGATGCAACATGCACTCACACACCTCAGCCCGAAAGATGGGAGATGCCACGCGCGGCAATGCTCCGATGCCCAATAACAGTGTGAGGAAATTGAGAGGAAACTCTCCCGTTACTGTTGTGTGGTTGGTATTCACAGGGCCGTGTGGCAGGTAGTAGATGGCGATGACAAATATAGTGTATTTTTCTGCCTGACAACACTAACCAGCTCATATCGACAAGTGACAAAAAAAAAAATACATCTTGCAGCCGGAGAGTGGGGTGTGCATTCACACATGCGCATGCAGATATGCACCAATACACACACACACACACACACACACACACACACACACACACACACACACACACACACACACACACACACACACACACACACACACACACACACACACACACACACAGCTTTCCAACCATGTCATCTAGGGCACACTGGGGTCACTTTATTATAAAATGTAAAAATCCAGTCAGTTTTATTTAATCAGCTGAAAAGGCAAAGCGTTTCCACATCATTAATCAAGTGCTCTCTCTCCCAGGGGTTTCTGTCTGTTCCATGCACTGCTCACGCTCGCACACACACACACACACACACACACACACTCACACACACACACACACACACACACACACACACACACACACAGACACACTGCTCCACACACACACACACACACACACACACACACACACACACACACACACACACACACTGCTCCACACACACACACACACACACACACACACACACACACACACACACACACACACACACACACACACACACACACACACACACACACGCACACACACACACACAGACACACTGCTCCACACACACCGATGTACCAGTCATTAGGAAGAAATAACGATAGGAGAAAGGAATGGTCTCACATAGAGAGCCCTTGGTTTCCTAGACAGAGACAACCACTCTATGATGTTAATGAGGGGAACCAGAACACAACATTTAAACAACCTGCACTAAACCTCTACGCAACATGTAAACAACATGTAAATAACCTGTACTAAACCTGTAAACAACCTGTACTAAACCTGTAAACAACATGTAAACAACCTGTAAACAACCTGTACTAAACCTCTACTAAACCTGTAAACAACATGTAAATAACCTGCACTAAACCTCTACTAAACCTGTAAACAACATGTAAACAACCTTTAAACAACATGTAAACAACATGTAAACAACCTGTAAACAACATGTAAACAACATGTAAACAACCTGTACTAAACCTGTAAACAACATGTAAACAACCTTTAAACAACATGTAAACAACATGTAAACAACCTCTACACAACATGTAAACAACCTGTACTAAACCTGTAAACAACCTGTAAACAACCTGTAAACAACATGTTAACAACATGTAAACAACCTGTAAACAACATGTAAACACCCTGTACACAACATGTAAACACCCTGTACTAAACCTGTACACAACATTTAACCTACCTGTACACAACATTTAAACTATCTGTACACAACATTTAAACTATCTGTACACAACATTTAAACAACCTGTACTAAACCTGTACACAACATGTAAACAACCTCTACACAACATGTAAACAACATGTAAACCACCTGTACTAAACCTGTACACAACATGTAAACAACCTGTACTAAACCTGTAAACAACATGTAAATAACCTGTAATCAACATGTACACAACCTGTACACAACATGTAAACAACATATAAACAACCTGTACACAACATGTAAATAACCTGTACTAAACATGTAAATAACCTGTAATCAACATGTACACAACCTGTAGACAACATGTAAACAACATATAAACAACCTGTACACAACATGTAAATAACCTGTACTAAACATGTAAACAACCTGTACACAACATGTAAACAACCTGTACACAACCTGTACACAACATGTAAACAACATGTACACAACCTGTACACAACATGTACACAACCTGTAAACAACATGTAAACAACCTGTACACAACATGTAAATAACCTGTACTAAACATGTAAACAACCTGTACACAACATGTAAACAACCTGTACACAACATGTAAACAACATGTAAACAACATGTAAAAAGGGGGTTCCCCACCCCAGGTACTATTTATATTGTCTACCACTACCTCTGACCACAGTCCAGGTACTAGTTATATTTCTACCACTACACTACCACAGTCCAGGTACTAGTTATTTGTCTACCACTACTCTCCACTGACCACAGTCCAGGTACTAGTTTATATTGTCTACCACAACTCTCCACTGACCCCAGTCCAGGTACTAGTTATATTGTCTACCACTACTCCACTGACCACAGTCCAGGTACTAGTTATATTGTCTACCTACCTAACCACAGTCCAGTTACTAGTTATATTGTCTACCACTACACTGACCACAGTCCAGGTACTAGTTATATTGTCTACCACTACACTCCCAACCACAGTCCAGGTATAGTTTATATTGTCCTACCACTACACTCCACTACCACAGTCCAGGTACTAGTTATTTGTCTACCACTACTCTCCACTACCACAGTCCAGGTACTAGTTATATTGTCTACCACTACTCTCCACTGACCACAGTCCAGGTATAGTTTATTGTCTACCACTACCACTGACCACAGTCCAGGTACTAGTTATATTGTCTACCACTACTGACCACAGTCCAGGTACTAGTTATATTGTCTACCACACACTACCCAGTCCAGGTACTAGTTTATTGTCTACCACTACTCTCACTGACCACAGTCCAGGTACTAGTTATTGTCTACCACTACACTCCACTGACCACAGTTCCAGTACTAGTTATATTGTCACCACTACACTGACCACAGTCCGTACTAGTTATATTGTCTACCACTACTCTCCACTGACCACAGCAGTCCAGGTCTAGTTTATTGTCTACCACTACTCTCCTGACCACAGTCCAGGTACTAGTTATATTGTCTACCACTACACTGACCACAGTCCAGGTACTAGTTATATTGTCTACCACTACACTCCACTAACCACAGTCCAGGTACTAGTTATATTGTCTACCACTCCACTGACCACAGTCCAGGTACTAGTTATATTGTCTACCGCTACACTAACCACAGTCCAGGTACTAGTTATATTGTCTACCACTAAACTCCACTGACCACAGTCCAGGTACTAGTTATATTGTCTACCACTAAACTCCACTGACCACAGTCCAGGTACTAGTTATATTGTCTACCACTACTCTCCACTGACCACAGTCCAGGTACTAGTTATATTGTCTACCACTACTCTCCACTGACCACAGTCCAGGTACTAGTTATATTGTCTACCACTACACTGACCACAGTCCAGGTACTAGTTATATTGTCTACCACTACTCTCCACTGACCACAGTCCAGGTACTAGTTATATTGTCTACCACTACTCTCCACTGACCACAGTCCAGGTACTAGTTATATTGTCTACCACTACTCTCCACTGACCACAGTCCAGGTACTAGTTATATTGTCTACCACTACTCTCCACACCACAGTCCAGGTACATTTATTGTCTACCACTCTCTCCACTACCACAGTCCAGTACTAGTTATATTGTCTACCACTACACTCCACTGACCACAGTCCAGGTACTAGTTATATTGTCTACCACTCCACTGACCACAGTCCAGGTACTAGTTATATTGTCTACCACTACACTCCACTGACCACAGTCCAGGTACTAGTTATATTGTCTACCACTACTCTCCACTGACCACAGTCCAGGTACTAGTTATATTGTCTACCACTACACTCCACTGACCACAGTCCAGGTACTAGTTATATTGTCTACCACTACTCTCCACTAACCACAGTCCAGGTACTAGTTATATTGTCTACCACTACTCTCCACTGACCACAGTCCAGGTACTAGTTATATTGTCTACCACTACACTACACTAACCACAGTCCAGGTACTAGTTATATTGTCTACCACTACACTGACCACAGTCCAGGTACTAGTTATATTGTCTACACTACTCTCCACTAACCACAGTCCAGGTACTGTTTTATTTGTCTACCACTACACTCCACTAACCACAGTCCAGGTACTAGTTATATTATCTACCACTACACTGACCACAGTCCAGGTACTAGTTATATTGTCTACCACTCCACTGACCACAGTCCAGGTACTAGTTATATTGTCTACCACTACACTCCACTGACCACAGTCCAGGTACTAGTTATATTGTCTACCACTACACTCCACTGACCACAGTCCAGGTACTAGTTATATTGTCTACCACTACTCTCCACTGACCACAGTCCAGGTACTAGTTATATTGTCTACCACTACACTCCACTGACCACAGTCCAGGTACTAGTTATATTGTCTACCACTACACTCCACTAACCACAGTCCAGGTACTAGTTATATTGTCTACCACTCCACTGACCACAGTCCAGGTACTAGTTATATTGTCTACCACTACACTCCACTAACCACAGTCCAGGTACTAGTTATATTGTCTACCACTCCACTGACCACAGTCCAGGTACTAGTTATATTGTCTACCACTACTCTCCACTGACCACAGTCCAGGTACTAGTTATATTGTCTACCACTACACTCTACTGACCACAGTCCAGGTACTAGTTATATTGTCTACCACTACTCTCCACTGACCACAGTCCAGGTACTAGTTATATTGTCTACCGCTACACTAACCACAGTCCAGGTACTAGTTATATTGTCTACCACTACACTCCACTGACCACAGTCCAGGTACTAGTTATATTGTCTACCACTACTCTCCACTAACCACAGTCCAGGTACTAGTTATATTGTCTACCACTACACTCCACTGACCACAGTCCAGGTACTAGTTATATTGTCTACCGCTACACTAACCACAGTCCAGGTACTAGTTATATTGTCTACCACTACACTAACCACAGTCCAGGTACTAGTTATATTGTCTACCACTACACTCCACTAACCACAGTCCAGGTACTAGTTATATTGTCTACCACTACACTCCACTAACCACAGTCCAGGTACTAGTTATATTGTCTACCACTACTCTCCACTAACCACAGTCCAGGTACTAGTTATATTGTCTACCACTACTCTCCACTGACCACAGTCCAGGTACTAGTTATATTGTCTACCACTCCCCACTGACCACAGTCCAGGTACTAGTTATATTGTCTACACATACACTGACCACAGTCCAGGTACTAGTTATATTGTCTACCACTACACTACCACAGTCCAGGTACTAGTTATATTTGCTACCACTACTCTCCACTGACACAGTCCAGGTACTAGTTTATTTGTCACCACTCCCTGACCACAGTCCAGGTACTAGTTATATTGTCTACACTACACTGACCACAGTCCGGTACTAGTTATATTGTCTACCACTACACTAACCCACAGTCCAGTACTAGTTATATTGTCTACCACTACACTCACTAACACAGTCCAGGTACTAGTTATATTGTCTACCACTACACACTACCACAGTCCAGTACTAGTTATATTGTCTACCACTACTCTCCACTACCACAGTCCAGGTACTAGTTTATTGTCTACACTACTCTCCACTGACCACAGTCCAGGTACTAGTTATATTGTCTACCACTCCACTGACCACAGTCCAGGTACTAGTTATATTGTCTACCACTACTCCACTACCACAGTCCGTACTAGTATATTGTCTACCACTACACTGACCACAGTCCAGGTACTAGTTATATTGTCTACCACTACTCTCCACTGACCACAGTCCAGGTACTAGTTTATTGTCTACCACTCCCTCCACTGACCACAGTCCAGGTACTAGTTATATTGTCTACCACTACACTGACCACAGTCCAGGTACTAGTTATATTGTCTACCACTACTCTCCACTGACCACAGTCCAGGTACTAGTTATATTGTCTACCACTACACTGACCACAGTCCAGGTACTAGTTATATTGTCTACCACTACACTCCACTAACCACAGTCCAGGTACTAGTTATATTGTCTACCACTCCACTGACCACAGTCCAGGTACTAGTTATATTGTCTACCACTACACTGACCACAGTCCAGGTACTAGTTATATTGTCTACCACTACTCTCCACTGACCACAGTCCAGGTACTAGTTATATTGTCTACCACTCCACTGACCACAGTCCAGGTACTAGTTATATTTCTCTACCACTACTCTCCACTGACCACAGTCAGGTACTAGTTATATTGTCTACCACTACTCCCACTGACCACAGTCCAGGTACTAGTTTATTGTCTACCACTACACTGACCACAGTCCAGGTACTAGTTATATTGTCTACCACTACTACTCCACTGACCACAGTCCAGGTACTAGTTATATTGTCTACCACTACCTCACTGACCACAGTCCAGGTACTAGTTATATTGTCTACCACTACTCCACTGCCACAGTCCAGGTACTAGTTATATTGTCTACCACTACTCTCCACTAACCACAGTCCAGGTACTAGTTATATTGTCTACCACTACTCTCCACTGACCACAGTCCAGGTACTAGTTATATTGTCTACCACTACACTCCACTGACCACAGTCCAGGTACTAGTTATATTGTCTACCACTCCACTGACCACAGTCCAGGTACTAGTTATATTGTCTACCACTCCACTGACCACAGTCCAGGTACTAGTTATATTGTCTACCACTACTCTCCACTACACAGTCCAGGTACTAGTTATATTTCTACCACTACACTCCACTAACCCAGTCCAGGTACTAGTTATATTGTCTACCACACTCTCCACTGACCACAGTCCAGGTACTAGTTTATTGTCTACCGCTACACTAACCACAGTCCAGGTACTAGTTATATTGTCTACCACTACTCTCCACTGACCACAGTCCAGGTACTAGTTATATGGTCTACCACTACACTAACCACAGTCCAGGTACTAGTTATATTGTCTACCACTCCACTGACCACAGTCCAGGTACTAGTTATATTGTCTACCACTACACTGACCACAGTCCAGGTACTAGTTATATTGTCTTTCCTACACGTCTACACATTGTATTGTATCACAACGTTCTACTCCAGTTCTAGATAGGTTGTGGTACATGCACATGGGTAGATCAGATACAGATATGTCCATCTCTTTGTTTCGCCACCATGGCAACCAAAATAATATTCCAGCCCGTTGTTTAATATCCCCGAAACAACAGAAGTCTGACCTTAAATGAAGAAAACCTACACATTCAAAAAGTATTTTAGCCAAGAGACCGAGCTGAATACAAGTGGCCAACTTCAGGCATCAAAGGAAGGAACTTAGTTTCGGATGGGGCTAGCAGAAGCCGCTAGCTAGGTAGTTGGCAGTTGTGCAAGCAGGTAGTGAGGCTAGTGCTGCTAGCTGACAGGTAGTGAGGATAGGGCTGCTAGCTGACAGGTAGTGAGGCTAGTGTTGCTAGCTGACAGGTAGTGAGGCTAGTGCTGCTAGCTGACAGGTAGTTAGGCTAGTGCTGCTAACTGACAGGTAGTGAGGCTAGTGCTGCTAGCTGACAGGTAGTTAGGCTAGTGCTGCTAGCTGACAGGTAGTTAGGCTAGTGCTGCTAGCTGACAGGTAGTTAGGCTAGTGCTGCTAGCTGACAGGTAGTGAGGCTAGTGCTGCTAGCTGACAAGTAGTGAGTGCTGCTAGCTGACAGGTAGTGAGGCTAGTGCTGCTAGCTAGTGCTGCTAGCTGACAGGTAGTTAGGCTAGTGCTGCTAGCTGACAGGTAGTGAGGCTAGTGCTGCTAGCTGACAGGTAGTGAGGCTAGTGCTGCTAGCTGACAAGTAGTGAGGATAGTGCCGCTAGCTGACAGGTAGTGAGGCTAGTGCTGCTACCTGACAGGTAGTTAGGCTAGTGCTGCTAGCTGACAGGTAGTGAGGCTAGTGCTGCTAGCTAGTGCTGCTAGCTGACAGGTAGTTAGGCTAGTGCTGCTAGCTGACAGGTAGTGAGGCTGATAGTATTGTTAGTGGTGCTAGTGCTAGTCTGTAGCTGACAGGTAGTGAGGCTAGTGCTGCTAGCTGACAGGTAGTGAGGTTAGTGCTGCTAGCTGACAGGTAGTGAGGCTAGTGCTGCTAGCTGACAGGTAGTGAGGCTAGTGCTGCTAGCTGACAGGTAGTGAGGCTAGTGCTGCTAGCTTACAGGTAGTGAGGCTAGTGCTGCTAGCTGACAGGTAGTGAGGCTAGTGCTGCTAGCTGACAGGTAGTTAGGCTAGTGCTGCTAACTGACAGGTAGTGAGGCTAGTGCTGCTAGCTGACAGGTAGTTAGGCTAGTGCTGCTAGCTGACAGGTAGTGAGGCTAGTGCTGCTAGCTGACAGGTAGTGAGGATAGTGCTGCTAGCTGACAGGTAGTGAGGATAGTGCTGCTAGCTGACAGAAATAGGAATGCACTAATGCCTGTCAGGGGTTAGGGCTGCGGGGCTCTTGTC